>NC_064626.1:694720323-695023353 GCF_023864275.1 Schistocerca cancellata
GGACATCACACACATCCATGCCCGAGGCAGGATTCGAACCTGCGACCGGAGCGGTCACGCGCTGCCAGACTGAAGCGCCTAGACCGCACGGCCACACTGGACGGCAGGTTTTATAAGAGTTTTATATTTCTTGTTGCTCAGGCTTCTTGCGATCTTATGTACATCAGTCAAACGCAGTATTTCATCCTACATTTCTCTATCATTAGCTGAATAGTTTATGGGTTTCTTCTTGGGTTTTAGGAAAATAAGATTGATTAAGCAAGGTGATCTCTCAAACTGCTTATCACCCATATATATTCTTTCATAAATTAAATTTATAGGCTGCATACCCAGCAGGTACCGTCTGCCCCTGCTGAAGCCGAATGTTCTATCGGTCTGTCAAGGGGTATGACGGATAACGGATTCGTCAATGACAACATCATCGTTAACGCGTGGCTTTGTTTTCGCTGAGAGCCTCCTGAGGGATTCAGTAACCTGCTTAAAGGTATCTCTTAGTGTTTGGTGTCGACCCAAATGCCCTAACCTTAGCAACCGTAATTTTCCTCGAACGGCTTTCCACGCCTGGACAACTTCCTGCTTCGTTGACATCTCGATGTCAAGTGATGAACAACGCTGATGTCGACTGTTTTTCCTGACCTTTCACTTGCGTTACCCCTCCTCCTTTTTTTGTAAACAGTGTAGAGTGCCTTTATTACCTTATCGACATGAAACTTTAAATCGTCCAGTCCCTTGTCAGTTTTTATTTAAAATTAGTTTTTATACCAATAAAGTGTTACTTCAGTTAGTGATATCATGCAAAATCTGAAATATGTGTTGGTGTCCTACGAATGGAATACACCATATAAGCAAAGACACCACAATAGACGCTTGCCAATATCTGCGTAACGTTGCTTATAATGTATAGAGAAATGAAGTGCACTTACTCGACTGCGAACCGTGGAAATCTGTATCGTCAACTGTAACAGAACGTGTGCTGATAAATTTGTGAAATAATTACTCTGTTTCTCCTCTGTAAGTGGCGGAATTTAGTTGGACAACAGTTCGAGACATTAAAAGGCCTACATCTTGAATACATCCGTTAGTAGATTTTTAGCAATCCATACCTATTGCCATCATGTGTACCTTTCTAGAAAGACCGAGTGGCTTGGTGGTTAAACCTCCAGACTTCAATTCGGAAGGAGAGGGGTTCAGATCCCCGCCTGGTCATACTCGTTTTGATTTTCCGCAATTTCCCTAAAACGCAGAAGACAAATGCCGGTATGGTTCTTTTGAAGAAGTACACAGACGGTGTCCTTCTCCATCCACGAGTAAGTCCACTCAGTGACTGAGCTTCATTTCTGATGACCTCTTCGTCGAAGATACGGCAAATACTAACCCTCTTTCCTTAATTCCTTACACTCTAAACACAAATTTAAATAGTCCTTTTTCTTTTCTGTAAGATGACTAAAAATAATACACTACTCTCCTCTCCTGCGAAACACCTGTGACACGCCAAAGATTTCTAAATCGGCCTTCGTCAGACTTCAATAAAATAAAATAATTGTAGAAAAATTTAATATCTATGGCCTTGTACAATTTCAGAACGCTACTCCATTTTGTTTCTGTGTACTTACCTTCTGCTACTGAACAATGGGAACCATATAAAACCTTTGTATCTACACTCCTGGAAATTGAAATAAGAACACCTGAATTCATTGTCCCAGGAAGGGGAAACTTTATTGACACATTCCTGGGGTCAGATACCTCACATGATCACACTGACAGAACCACAGGCACATAGACACAGGCAACAGAGCATGCACAATGTCGGCACTAGTACAGTGTATATCCACCTTTCGCAGCAATGCAGGCTGCTATTCTCCCATGGAGACGATCGTAGAGATGCTGGATGTAGTCCTGTGGAACGGCTTGCCATGCCATTTCCACCTGGCGCCTCAGTTGGACCAGCGTTCGTGCTGGACGTGCAGACCGCGTGAGACGACGCTTCATCCAGTCCCAAACATGCTCAATGGGGGACAGATCCGGAGATCTTGCTGGCCAGGGTAGTTGACTTACACCTTCTAGAGCACGTTGGGTGGCACGGGATACATGCGGACGTGCATTGTCCTGTTGGAACAGCAAGTTCCCTTGCCGGTCTAGGAATGGTAGAACGATGGGTTCGATGACGGTTTGGATGTACCGTGCATTATTCAGTGTCCCCTCGACGATCACCAGTGGTGTACGGCCAGTGTAGGAGATCGCTCCCCACACCATGATGCCGGGTGTTGGCCCTGTGTGCCTCGGTCGTATGCAGTCCTGATTGTGGCGCTCACCTGCACGGCGCCAAACACGCATACGACCATCATTGGCACCAAGGCAGAAGCGACTCTCATCGCTGAAGACGACACGTCTCCATTCGTCCCTCCATTCACGCCTGTCGCGACACCACTGGAGGCGGGCTGCACGATGTTGGGGCGTGAGCGGAAGACGGCCTAACGGTGTGCGGGACCGTAGCCCAGCTTCATGGAGACGGTTGCGAATGGTCCTCGCCGATACCCCAGGAGCAACAGTGTCCCTAATTTGCTGGGAAGTGGCGGTGCGGTCCCCTACGGCACTGTGTAGGATCCTACGGTCTTGGCGTGCATCCGTGCGTCGCTGCGGTCCGGTCCCAGGTCGACGGGCACGTGCACCTTCCGCCGACCACTGGCGACAACATCGATGTACTGTGGAGACCTCACGCCCCACGTGTTGAGCAATTCGGCGGTACGTCCACCCGGCCTCCGGCATGCCCACTATACGCCCTCGCTCAAAGTCCGCCAACTGCACATACGGTTCACGTCCACGCTGTCGCGGCATGCTACCAGTGTTAAAGACTGCGATGGAGCTCGGTATGCCACGGCAAACTGGCTGACACTGACGGCGGCGGTGCACAAATGCTGCGCAGCTAGCGCCATTCGACGGCCAACACCGCGGTTCCTGGTGTGTCCGCTGTGCCGTGCGTGTGATCATTGCTTGTACAGCCCTCTCGCAGTGTCCGGAGCAAGTATGGTGGGTCTGACACACCGGTGGCAATGTGTTCTGTTTTCCATTTCCAGGAGTGTAGAATAAAATTCGAGATGTGCGTGTCCTTCGGATAATAATTTTCTTTATCGTGGCAATTCAGACAGACAAATATTTTACTCTCAAACTTTGCAATAAATGCTAATAAATTTACTCAAACTTTATAATAGTGATACCAGAAAAGACTGCCGTATGTCATCTAGATAATAGAAAACCTACGTGATTAGTAAAACTCAGTTTGAGAGCAGTCAGAAGTTACGAAGTTCCATTGTCAGCTGTAACGACACGCCGCTTGATATTCGCACAAAATGAAGGAAGAAAAAGCAAAACGTTTACGTACAAGGAAAGACGAGTGGTGCACAAAAAAGGTGGCAATAATTTTAGCAGCGAGAGGGAAGCTATTTGTCTTACAGTAGACTGCAAAAGAACTAATCCGAAATGTTTAATGATTTTTACGAAATGGATTACTTTAGAACAAGCAGATAGTGTTGTAAAGTGGAATGCGATACTCAGAATGTGAGAATAGACTTGATGATCGTATGTATGGAGGATAAAGATCAGTAATCTCTTTTAAGGTAGATGGGGATGAGTAGGTGTATGGTTTTCGACTGAATAGCAAAATAATTCAGTAACTGCGAAATATGTTTACCAATATTGACAGAACAAATAATGTGTCATCGAGAGACAGAAGAAACAAAAAGAGACGTAAAATCATCTCTTTGTGAAGTGTTTTTATTTTTAAAAAATAAAACATAGTGGTTTTTGTAGGCAGAACGCACTTATATTAGAAGATAATTAGAAGCAAAAAGAATAACACTTAAAACAATTCTGAAGAGTAAATAAAGTTCGGTAATATCAAATTACGAATAATTAAATAGAAGGAAGAAAACTTATTGCGCTACTACAAGAAGAATGATAAAGTCCACAGAGACAAGTAGTGTGATTTCTTCCGAAGTACCCAAAGATAGCTCACCTTATAACGTAAGGAGTAAGGGAACTCAAAACTTTTTGAGAGGGAAATAGGTTTGAGTATGTGAAGCATGTAACTGATTACGGTTCATGAAACAAAAGAAGCGCAACCCGATAACGCTCGCTCAGCGCCGAACTTACAACCCTACTATTATATGGGTTTAAAACAGTCACAGACAGTAAGAGGTAACGACATATTGTTATTAATTTCATCCTATACGAAATAAATTGTTTTAATCACCCCCACCCCCCACGTCTCCACGTAATGCCACTCTACCAAGAAACTATGGTTTCTGATAAAGATTTTCAAAGTGATTCAAGTGATTACTCCTAATTTCTAGAAACATTTGTGTCTAATGAAAATAAGACCTATGACTCTCTTACTAATGTCCTGTATTAAGCACATTGTTTTTAACAACATTTTGCAATGTCCATATTTTCAGATTATTTCTCATCATATGTAATTTTATGTGGTTGATAAATATAGCACAATGCATGTATCAATTTTTCCAGTCGTATGTGACAAGCAATAAACAGAGTCCGCTCGTGCTTTCAGCGGTGTAAGTTGCGCAAAATGTTGCCACAATCGAAGCCGTTCGTTACACATTTACGTTTCATGCAGCAGTAAAGATTGATATGTTTTCAGCCCCAAGTATGTGTGGGTAAGTGCTGTTATCGGCTGTAATTTCATATATATTTATATACAATAAAATACGTTGTATTTTGACGGTTTTCTCGTGGTTCACTCAGTCCCCAAAGACACATCCTTAATGTTCAGTTTCCAGCAGCAAAATATTTCACTTGATTTATGAAATACTTCATTCTCTGCTTCTTTCTAGCATCATGATTCCTGGATAGGAAGAGTGGACAATATCAAAAATTATGAAGATAATTAAACAGTAAAATAGTGCAACAATATAAACGCTTGGTGAAATCGTTGTCACCACCATCATTGCTATTTGTTTACTAAAATCATCCAGATATTTCATTCCCTCCCCCTCCCCTGAAGTACCACAGTATAGGAGTGATAGAAAATAAGCGAGAGGTCATGTAAAAATTTATCGCAAGTGCTTCTCTCTGTTTTTAATTAAATGGAGTTGCTAATGAAATCATCTACTTTTTTGCACTATCCTACCAAGACGAACATAGGCGGATCGATGAACTGTTACCTTTCCAATAGCACATGCAATCTGATAGTACTGAGAACCGTACATGTAAGTTCTTTTGGAACTGAAAATAAGGAGAAAGAATAACTTACCACAGTTTGATGAAATTGTCAGGTGGCAGCTTAATTTTACCCACAAGTGACACTGAATTGAAATGTTTTTTTACTGTGAATATGAAGTAGAAAGGAGAATACTTACCAGAGATATAACTACTAAAATATAATTGTAAGACAGTGCTATTCACTTATTCTTTTCACTTGTATCTGAACTTGTAATTCTACGTATTCCTATTTCCAGGCTTGTTATACGCTGATTATTCGAATTTACTTTAAATATTTTTTGAGAACTGAAAAATACAAGATATCTCTGTTCTTTTTCTAAATAAAAATATTGTTCATGATTCAAGTTGGAACATTCCCTAGGCTACACAATTTGAATCTGGTTCTTCGTCTCGCAAGACTTCAGTGGAATAGCTTTGCAAAAACCAGTGTATTGTAATTGGACGATAAGAGACAGTAGAGTATTATAGACCCTATGCAACTGAATCTATGTACATCATTAATCACAAGAGAAATAATTGTTTTACATGCAGACTTTTCAGGCAGTCTATCTTTTGTAGGTTCTACAACAATAAAGAGGAAAAAGGACTTAGAAAACTAAATTTCTTTTTATTTAAGTATTTGAATATCATTTTTTGAGCAGATTATCACAATATGTTTATCTTTAAATGTTCTATACAGTATCTGTAAGCACTGGATCATTATGAAAGACTTCTTTTAGATAAATGGCTATAGCATATGTATTATACAATATGTACAACAGGAAGCACAGATTTTGATGTAAATATACTCTATCTTATATTTTAGGAAATTTGGTAAAAAAAGACTTATGCGAAAAGTATTTACAGCTGCAGTTTAGAGACAGTGATACAGAAGTTTTCCTAAACAATATAAGAATAATTTTTAGATCGATAAATAAAATGTATCTACATTTATCCTAAACAATATAAGAATAATTTTTAGATCGATAAATAAAATGTATCTACATTTATCAGCAAGCGTATATCTTGTACTCAGGTAACAAAGATTCACTTGTTCAAGTGAATGTTTACGTAATACTGCTAAATGGAAGTATTACGTGAATATAATATTTGTAATCGTGTGTGTATTACAAAACGCTAATAAATCTTGTTCTACGCAGAATGCGAGGTAGAAGTTCTGACGTTTCGCACGTATTGTGCAGATGCTGGCGGAGCAGCGAGGGTCTAGCCACTGTTGCAGCCGCCGCGCTGGGCGGCGGCCATCTTGGCCTCGAGCGCCTCGTTGAGGCGGTTGTCCATGTCCTCCAGGTCCGCGACGTCGTCCAGCCAGGTGAGGACTGTGAGGCGGCTCTTGGCGTCCTCCGGCTGAGCGTCGGGCTGCGGCCGCTGCGGTTCTGCTGGGCTGACGGCGGGCTCGCCGCAGGAGAAGACCGGGTTGTCGCTGGCCGCCATCGCTACGTGGTGGCGCGGCCGCCGCCCTCCACGGGGGCCCAGTTTCTTCAGCACCTGCAACACGAAAGCGGCGCACGTTAGTCACCACCTCGCCACGTCCATAAACAGTCTGCGTAGGAAGCGCTACCGTACATATCTTCCCTTCGATCACGTATGAGTAATGAATTGAGCCGTGGCGCTCGTTACTGGCGCGCCAGTCTCTTGGACATCCATACTCGATCCTTCGATGTTTCTTATCTTTGCTTGCCTTGTTCTTTTCGGCATTCGCGGGGCGAGTGGCAGTTGACGTTTGCTCGGGCTACCTGCTGAGACGCAGCGAGGTACGAGGGGCACGTATATGTGGAGTTGGTTGTACGCGGGCTGCCGGTTCAGCATGGAGGATATGTGTTTTGGCTGCCTGCCTGTCTGCTCTCCTGATTTTGCTCGCCGTGCCCTGCGACCGCCTAGCTTTGGCCTGGTGTATCCTATACGAGCCACACCGGACGTCCAGCAGAAGCCAGCAGAAGTTAAGCAACCTTGTGTTTCTTTAAAGAAAAGGAGCAAATGTATAAGACCTTTTGTAACCAATTTTGGTGGCCTCTTAAGTGCGGCCTTCGCGTTTACTCTGCCTTTGGGGAGAGCTAATTCTTTTAAATTTAAGTAGTTGTGGTTCCCTGTCCTTTATAATCTTTTGGGGGTTTTATCTGAATTTTCTCTTTGCGGTTCCTTTCTTGTGCTTGGTTAAATGTTTACTTGTATAGCGGGAAGTGACTCCTGGTTAAAACTCGGAGAAGGTGTTTGATGTTACTGCCGCTTCTGCCATTTTTCTTTTCAAATAAGTGTTGTCATCCCTTCGAGTGACCCGGTGTCACTCCTCGTTAATTAATGCTGGTTTATGTGTACTTAATTTTGAATTGACCATTTGAATTAATATTTTGGAGCACCAAGGCAACCTCATTGTATACCACCTTGTGCCCCGGTCTAGTACCTTAATTTTCAGTGGCACGAGTTAGCTCCACTACCGGTTTTACTGATGTGCTCCCTTGTCTTGTATAAGTTTGCCCCATGTGTGTCTGGGAACACAGAGATGAGATTTAGTGTGACTTCAGTGCTAGTCAGTTAATAGAATCTTCATTTTGGCTTGGCTTACACTGAAGAGTTTGAGTGGAGCGTAGTGTGTTTGATTTGTTATTCATTTAATTACTCTAAGTTTGTTTATTTAATGGGGATCAAGACATTTAAAGACTGTTGGTATTAACTCCCCTAGTTGTGGGGTGTTGCTAATTCGTTCCAAATGGCCTACTACTCATTCAATGGCAAGGCTGTTGATTAGTTGGTTACTGTGAGTACAAATTCACGCTATTTATTTGTTACCGAAATTGTTGAAGTGTCTGTGACTTGATTCAATCACTAGCTACGTGTTTGAGCTAAATTGATATAAACCTTACATTGCCTCCTCAAAATTTGTTGCCAGCAGAAACCCTTAAGACAACTAAGTTTTGTCACTGCTTATGTTAACCTTTACTGGGAGCAATATTTCATGTAGTTAAATTTTTTCTTAAAATGTGTATTTCTCTGATGTAATTAACGAGTGATAAAAGAAAAAAGCAAAGGGGCCCGGTCCTTCCCATTGTGTCCGGTTGGTAACACGTATCATCAATCATACTTCAAATGTTTCTTAAAAGTATGTGGTTGAAAATATTGTGCGGGAGAATAGATTCAGTCCGAACTGTTCTTGGTGGTTTCTGTTATATGGGCAACAGAACGTGATCTAAGGTACGTTTCAGTACGTAACGCTTCGTATTATGATGGTGGAAAGATCATCTCAGGGTATCAAGACTCAGACACCGCTAAATAAAATGCAAATGCCGTGTGGCTAGGGCCTCCCGTCTGATAGACCGTTCGCCTGTTGCAATTTGTTCGATCTGCCGCCACTGAAGCTCAGACTGAGACTTCGAGGCTACTCATTTTTTTATTTTTATTTATTTTTTATTTATTTTTGTCTCCAATGTCAGACTTACAACCTTTGCTGAACATACATTTTGTTATACTACCGCAGAAGTAGTGTCTACAATGTCCAAATGTTGACAAATAGTGGCTAATTAGAAAATTAATCAAGTAAGGAAATAAAACTGAAAATATCCAAATGAAAAGGACATGAAGACATCGTGGATAGTACAAATACAAAAGAAACATGCTCCTCTAGCAATGAAATGGAATTTGTGTCGGGGGCGACACCTGCTCACAACCCGACGTTCGACAGAGCAATAGAGCCATCTATCGACCCGTTCTCCAGACGTTGGTCTAAGACTGGGTCGTCTTCTCGAAATTAACTAAGGGTCCTTAAGTGTGATCGGTGTCTATCTCGAGTTCGTCTATCTCATCTCTCACCCGTCACACCCCATCTGGCCGGCGGGTCGGTAAATGTAAGTCCCAGATAATTAGCGAAGTCTTGTCTATATTTCCTGTGCTGTTGCAGCTTCGTGTGTCCATCCAGGAGGAAATGCCAAAAATCGATTTTGTCCTTTTCCGATTCGTTATAGACGTAGCCCACAACCATTCCCCGCACCCATGTCACTGCATTGGTTTTTTGGACCGGAAAATAAGATTCTTGGGGGGGCCACTCAGCTAGCACGGGCAGACGTACCGCTAAATAAGGCAACAGCGTCAACTCTTCTGCACCACAAGCATCATAACATAAGTCGGTGCGAATCTGAGATCTTAGGTAACGGTCTGTTGATATCATGACTCGAGTCTTTCGTGTATAAGTTCGGCTTGCTGTGCTTGTTTGAGTTTGAAATTACTATCCGAGTCTTTACGGGATTGATTGATGTCTCCCGCATTAGGAAGCGCAACGTTGGGCTCATGCCGTATACTAAGGCCTAATGCCCACATAATAGAAACCAACAAGGACGCAAATACCGGCCGTGGCAGCCAGCCTCTTATGGTCTCTGGACTTGTATATTCTATCACTTAAACGCTGCTTTTCATCTTCTCAAACTCGTGCTCGAAAGCCGGCCGGGGTGGCCGAGCGGTTCTATGCGCTACAGTCTGGAACCGCGCGACCGCTACGGTCGCAAGTTCGAATCCTGCCTCGGGCATGGATGTATGTGATGTCCTTAGGTTAGTTAGGTTTAAGTAGTTCTAAGTGACTGATGACCTTAGATGTTAAGTCCCATAGTGCTCAGAGCCAGTTGAACCATTTCGTGCTCGAAAGCTTTGATAAACGGCTTTGTGCATATATATGGAAAAATGGGCTGCTATACGAATTGTAGTCATAAATTTTCAACTATCAGAATGAGAAAATAAGGGTATGTAATTAATTTGTTTATTTGTTTGTTTGCAAGCACATTTCTGTAACCCTGTTACACATTGAAAGCACTGAACCACAGTAACGTAGCACGCGAGAACAAAATGTCGCAGCTCATACATAAATAAAGAGAAGCACGATGCGGGAATTGGTTTTCGGCAGCAGCGGTAACTTTGCCGTGTGTCAGGGCAAGCCAGATGACTTATTTAGCATTCTGCATTGGCCTGATACACTGCAACATTTCCACTGCTGCAGAAAACGAATTACCGCACCACACTGCTCTTTATCTACGAGCTGCGACATTTTGTTCTGGCGTGCTACGGTACTGTTGCTCAGTGATTACAATGTACTTGCAAAGAAACAGATAAATAATATGCACCTGTATTTTTTCGAGGTGATAGTTACAACTTTTTGACTACCTCTCGCAAAACTTTACTTGGCTGCAATTACATCCTACTTCATCATCTTCTCGCAGACTTGAAGTCCGAAGTAGTAAATAAGACGTGGCGACAATTACAAAGTACGTTAAACATACAGTATTAACTGTAAATGTGACATAGACACTTGGTAATTATGAATAAGTGCCATATTCCAATTAGAGTTTTTAAGTCCGTCAACTGGTGATGAAACAGTCGAAACTAGAAAGACGAAGTTTGCGGTGCAAATAAAAATGACTTTTCAACACTTTTTCCTTGTAACTGATAAGTTAAGGGGTCGGCAGAGTATTTTCGATGTGGCTCTTCTTAACTTACAAGACAGAGACTGTCGATCTGTTTTTATGTAGCAGCTATCATGGAAATGTTGTTGGGTTGGGTTGGGTTGTTTTTGGGGAAGAGACCAAACAGCGAGGTCATCGGTCTCATCGGATTAGGGAAGGACGGGGAGGGAAGTCGGCCGTGCCCTCGCAAAGGAACCATCCTGGCATTTGCCCGGAGCGATGTAGGGAATCACGGAAAACTTAAATCAGGATGGCCGGACGCGGGATTGAACCGTCGCCCTCCCGAATGCGAGTCCAGTGTGCTAACCACTGCGCCACCTCGCTCGGTTATCATGGAAATGTAACAGCATCGAATTTTTCTGTTGCATTGATACAATAAACTCGTGTTGAAGCCATCTGTTTGTCCGTTGAGATATCGCTGGTAAACGTTAATCATGAATCACTGGCTAATGTAGTCTCTGCGAATACCACCTTGTTCAACAGGTTTCAAAGAGCCAACGTCGTCATTTATCGAAAGTCTGCCATGGGTAGGTCTCTTAACAACGATGAATTGCGGAAGCCATTTGACGACAGATTTTATTATTGCTTGGAGCTGTGAAGAGTGCCGAATATCAATGTGTCGTGGAATGCAGGCACAGTAATTTTGCTGCATCGTCTGTCCTACCTCAACAGCACACAGTAACTTAGCCAGATATAATGTCAAATTTTGTTGCGATCGTATGGTATCAGACAGGAATTTTCTTGATTTAAATATAGAGTACCTGTGCTACTGTGGACTGTATACAATAAAAGCGCCTGACACCTTAAGTTTTTTTATATGCTGTCTACGGAGAAAATTACTATTTCTAACGTTAGCATATAAGACATCCGAAGAACCATTTTGTCTGATCTTGCGATTGCAGTATAACATCAAAAATACGATTACGGTGAAAGACAGGTAGCAAATCACACTTGAAAACATAACCAAATATATTTATGTAAACAAATTCTCTTGAGAATGAGAATAAACTGTCGAAACGCGTTGTGCTAAGCACGAAAAAATGCGTAACTGATGCAGTTTTTCATTATTTAAATCACAAACGCAAGTGATGTGTCACTCCACTTAGCGACTACTGAACGTTTTAAATTGGAAACAATGTTATGTAACAGTTACGACTCACGAATAATAAGCAAAAAGAGCAGATTTACGTATGATTTTTAAAAATGGTTCATTTGGCGAAGCAATCACATATAATTTCAGCGACAAATTAACGGTTTTGGCCGTCACCGGCCGTCTTTAGATCATAAGAAGGAAACCTAGTTCATTCCCAACCAATCTGTCACCTACTGGCATTGTCCATTGACAATAAAGTTTTCTCTAAGCGCTCAGGGGTGAAGTACTGCTTCCTTCTTATGATATGCACATGGCTGGAGAGCACCGAAACCCTTAATATCTTGTGTTGAAATTGTGTAAGAGGCGATCTGCTCTGGCTTGGCACAGGTATCGCTAGGTATCTGCGGTCGGACGACATGTCTGGCGTAGCGGTCATAAGTTATGTACACAAACCTTCCTCGTGAATCAGGAAGTCTATTAGTGAAAAACCGTATGGCAATGCCTGCAAGTTTTCCTGAGATTAGGCTTTCCACACAGACAGAAAAACGAGGCGGGTTACTTTTACTTATAATGTTTATAGATTGTGCTAAAAAAGTAACCATTTTTAATCAATCGCAGACGTTACGAACTTTCAGCACTGCAGCGCCTCAGCAATTGTAAGTATCGAAATAATTATGAAAAATCCACCTCGATTGCACAAATTACCTGGTGTTTACCTAGGTTTCAGCGTGGGTAACGACGCCTTCTTCAGAACAAATATAAAGCAGCTTGCCTAAATAGGCATAGTCAGAGGCTAAAATCAACACCTACAACGGCAAGACCCCATAAAATTTTTTTACAAATACACGGTACATATGTACCAAGTCAATAGTATTACTCATCTCAACCCTGTGTGTGCTGCCTCGCCCCAGCTAACGTACAATGGTCACAGGCTCTCCACCGAACTGAGGCACCACAGGCTGCTCACATGCGCGGCTATCGAAATCACTGCGCATGCGCGCCGCCAGGAAACGCTCTTCTTAATTCTTATGTATGGGAGCGGGATTACAAAGTTAACATGTATGGCCGAGCGGTTCTAGGCGCTTCAGTCAGGAACCGCGCGACCGCTACGACCGCAGGTTCGAATCCTGCCTCGGGCATGGATGTGTGTGATGTCCTTAGGTTAGTTAGGTTTTAGTAGTTCTAAGTTCTCGGGGACTGATGACCTCAGACGTTAAGTCCCATAGTGCTCAGAGCCATTTGAACAAAGTAAACACGGATCGGAACCTAACTGATTGCCAAAAAATGCTCCCATGCATAAGAAGAGCGTTTCGTGGCCGCGCGCATGCGCTGTGATTTCGATAGCCGCGCATGTGAGCAGCCTGCGGTGCCTCAGTTGGGAGGAGAGCCTGTGGCCATCGAACGTTGGCTGGGGCGAGGCAGTACACACGACTGAGAAGTAATATTATTGACTTGGTACCTATGCACCTATTTTATGGGGTCTTGCCGTTGTAGGTGTTGATTTTAGCCTTTGACTACGCCTATTTAGGCAAGCTGCTTTATAATTGTTCTGAAGAAGGCGTGGTTACCCACGCTGAAACCTAGGTAAACACGAGGTAGTTTGTGCAATCGAGGCGGATTTTTCATAATTATTAAATCGCAGACGTCTGCAACACATCTGAAATGTCGTTTAGGAAACTGCATACGCTGCACAATAATGACAAAATAGAATGTACTTGCCGGCACAGGGCGGACGCGTTGAGTTAATGAGGTGATAACAGAAGGAACAAAGGCGAGACTACAGCAGTGGCAACGACGACGCCGAGCGGAGGGCGGACTCACCTTGGCGCACGTGGTCCGGGCGGCGAGGACGGCGTGTCGCAGGGCGGCCGTGGTGCTGCCTCTCGCCATGTCTGCGGGGTAGTAACACCCCGCGGGCCGGCGCCGGCTTATATACAGAGGACAGGGGAGGGCGCCGCGACAGCTGGCGACGCCGCCCCCACCGCCCCCGAGGCGCCGCGCGTCGCGTGGCGCGGCCCGGCCCGGCTAGGCGGCGCCGCGTGGGAACCCGGGCCGTTCCCACAGGAGGAGCGGCCGCCACGCGTCACTCGCCACCGCTGCCCCCATCGCACGCATCCCTGTTGCGTCGCCCACGGGAGTCAGCTGCGCCAACCTGGGCCGCGCACCCACCTGCCGCGCGACACAGGAAGCTGCAAGTGGAAGCGGCGGCGACGTGCGGGTCTGCCCTCGGCCAGTCCGGAAGTCATTCTCCCCCTGCCGGCCCGCTAATGCCCGGCTCGCCTCTCCGCGCCTCGCGCCGCTTTTCACTCCTGCCCGCTTGTTTTGTCGGGCAGTCCGCAGCTGCAGCTCGCAATCGTTCGGTCATTCATTCAGCCATACGACTGCGAAACAACCTACCCTGTAAAACATGAGTCGTATCCAAAACTACTCTGCATGCAATAGAAGATTAAATGCTTATACGAATTTAGAATTAATTTTAATACCTTTAGCTGCTGACAGGCGTTGATATACCCGGTGATCAAAAAGTCAGTATAAATTTGAAAACTGAATAAATCACGGAATAATGTAGATAGAAAGGTAAAAAAATGACACACATGCTTGGAATGACATGCGGTTTTATTAGAAGAAAAAAAACACCCCATATTGCTAGACGCGTGAAAGATCTCTTGCCCGCGTCGTTTGGTGATGATCGTGTGCTCTGCCGCCACTTTCGTCATGCTTGGCCTCCCAGGTCCCCAGACCTCACTCAGTCCGTGCGATTATTGGATTTGGGGTTACCTTAAGTCGCAAGTGTATCGTGATCGACCGACATGTCTAGGGACGCTGAAAGATAACATCCGACGGCAATGCCTCACCATAACTCCGGACATGCTTTACAGTGCTCTTCACAACATTATTCCTCGACTACAGCTATGATGGACATATTGAGCATTTCCTGTAAAGAACATCATCTTTGCTTTGTCTTATTTTGTTATGCTAATTATTGCTGTCCTGATCAGATGAAGCGCCATCTGTCGGACATTGTTTGAACGTTTGTATTTTTTTGGTTCTAATAAAACCCCATGTCATTCCAAGCATGTGTGTCAATTTGTACCTCTCTATCTACATTATTCCGTGATTTATTCAGTTTACAAATTAATACTAACTTTTTGATCACCCGGTATATCAAGGGGGACAGGTGAAAATGTTGGCCCCGGCTGGGACTCGAACCCGGGATCTCCTGTTTATAGCCGGCCGGGGTGGCCGAGCGGTTCTAGGCGCTACAGTCTGGAACCGCGCGACCGCTAAAGTCGCAGGTTCGAATGCTACCTCGGGCATGGATGTGTGTGATGTCCTTAGCTTAGTTAGGTTTAAGTACTTCTAAGTTCTAGAGGACTGATGACACCACAAGTGCCGGCCGGAGTGGCCGAGCGGTTAAAGGCGCTACAGTCTGGAACCGCACGACCGCTACGGTCGCAGGTTCGAATCCTGCCTCGGGCATGGATGTGTGTGATGTCCTTAGGTTAGTTAGGTTTAAGTAGTTCTAAGTTCTAGGGGACTTATGACCACAGCAGTTGAGTCCCATAGTGCTCAGAGCCATTTGAACCATTTGAACACCACAAGTTAAGTCCCATGGTGCTCAGAGCCATTTGCACCATCTCCTGTTTACATAGCAGACGCTCTATCCATCTGAGCCACCGAGGGCACAGAGGGTGGTGCGACTGCAGGGACTATCTCGCGCACGCCTCCCGCGAGACCCACATTCTCACCTTGTATGTCCACACACTACATTCGTAGTGTCCCACCTCAACACATTCATTACTCGTGGAAGACATTCTTACCAAGTCCCGTAAGAGTTCGGGGAATGTGTGTGCATCCGCACAGAAGCAGATGGTCGTGGCCGGTATTGCCAGAACGAAACTCTTATATATGGATATGTTGTCTGTTATTTCGGATATGTCCGAAAGAACAGACACCATATCCATATATAAGTAAATCTTTATATGTTTTCATCGACACAGATCTCAAAAAAAATGTTCAAATGTGTGTGAAATCTTTTGGGACTTAACTGCTAAGGTCACAGTCCCTAAACTTACACACTACTTAACCTAAATTATCCTAAGGACAAACACACACACACCCAAGCCCGAGGGAGGACTCGAACCTCCGCCGGGACCAGCCGCACAGTCCATGACTGCAGCGCCCGAGACCGCTCGGCTAATCCCGCGCGGCTATAGATTCTCTCTCGGCACATTCCAATTGACTGGAAGCATGCGCCCATATTATACCGAGTTCCTCTCGTGTCGTCAGCCGTATTTTCTCTGACGTTTCGGCATATATTTGCAATTACGTTTTTGCATTGTCTAGCTGGGGTCAGCCCGGACAATTACTGCAGCTTCATGTCTTCCGTGCGAAGCCCAGTGTCAACAGAAAACTTCGGCTTGTTTCCCACCACAATCAAAATTATTTTTAAATTGGGGCTTTTATATGTTCATTCGACAGAGCGCTCCCAAATTAGTAAAGTCCAGTATTCCTTTTGTCAATATTTATTAACAGGAACAGTGAAACACGAAAAACAGCAATACAGCAGCGACTCAGCAGAGCTGCGTGCTTGGCATTAGCAGTCAGCGCGGGCTAGGGCAGTGATGTCGGTGCTGGAGTACTGGTTATTCTTCGAGTTTTACTGTTCCAAATTCAAATGGTTCAAATGGCTCTGAGCACTATGGGACTTAACATCGGAGGTCATCAGTTCCCTAGAAGTTAGAAATACTTAAACCTAACTAACCTAAGGACAGCACACACATCCATGCCCGAGGCAGGATTCGAACATGCGATCGCAGCGGTTGCGCGGTTCCGGACTGAAGGGCCTAGAACCGCTCAGCCACTCCAGTCGTCCTTCACTGTGCCTGTTAAATACATACCGATAAAATAAATATCGCATTAGACTAATCTGGGACCGCTAGATCGAATGGATACGTAAAATTCCGCTTTAAAAACCATTTTGTTTGTAACGAGTAAGAAACCGACGCTTTCCGTTGATGGTGGGCGCACTATTTGTTTGAGCTGACTCTAGCTAAACATTGCAGAAACGAAATTGCAAATATCTGCCGAAACACAAGAGAAAATGCGTCTGACGAGTCTTAGGAGAGACACTCGATAAAATTGGAGAGTACGCTACTGCAGAAATGCTGAAGAGATTTCTTATTAAAACGTCACCATGTCCTGAATAAATGACTTTAATATTACGCGTTTCGGGATAACCCGTCATCAGATTTCAGATACATTGTGATGTTCACGTGAACTGAAATGTTTCAGCCTCTTACATACGGGTGTCAGTTATCGCTGAAACAACCGTTTTCGGTTATATAGTTTTATTTGTCGCCAGCTTGACCTGGTTGTTATAAGCTCTGAAAATATACGGTTTCTCAAATAACCGGTTTTCGGTTTTTCCTAAAATAAACGTAGAAACCGAATAAAAATAGAAAAATTTCGGTTCTCTGAATTTCAAGATAACCCGTCATCAGATTTCAGATACATCGTGCTGTTCACGTGAACTGAAATGTTTCAGCCTCTGACATACGGGTGTCAGTTATCGCTGAAACAACCGTTTTCGGTTATATAGTTTTATTTGTCGCCAGCTTGACCTGGTTGTTATAAGCTCTGAAAATATACGGTTTCTCAAATAACCGGTTTTCGGTTTTTTCCTAAAATAAACGTAGAAACCGAATAAAAATAGAAAAATTTCGGTTCTCTGAATTTCAAGATAACCCGTCATCAGATTTCAGATACATCGTGCTGTTCACGTGAACTGAAATGTTTCAGCCTCTGACATACGGATGTCAGTTATCGCTGAAACAACCGTTTTCGGTTATATAGTTTTATTTGTCGCCAGCTTGACCTGGTTGTTATAAGCTCTGAAAATATACGGTTTCTCAAATAACCGGTTTTCGGTTTTTTCCTAAAATAAACGTAGAAACCGAATAAAAATAGAAAAATTTCGGTTCTCTGAATTTCAAGATACATATAATCGAAATATTAAATTAAATAGACAAATAAGAGGAAACTTCGTCCGTCCACCATTCGCTGCTGTTCTCGAAATCTGGTTAAATACTGGAAAACGTCAACATTATTCTAGTACTGATTTTAATTCTTTGAAACTCTGTTCAAAGATCATGTTGTAATAAGGGATCATATCACTGTTGGGGCATTAAGTATAATCATTGCTGTAGGGTGTTTGGTTGGTTGGTTGTTTGGGGAAGGAGACCAGACAGCGTGGTCATCGGTCTCATCGGATTAGGGAAGGATGGGGAAGGAAGTCGGCCGTGCCCTTTCAGAGGAACCATCCCGGCATTTGCCTGGAGTGATTTAGGGAAATCACGGAAAACCTAAATCAGGATGGCCGGACGCGGGATTGAACCGTCGTCCTCCCGAATGCGAGTCCAGTGTCTAACCACTGCGCCACCTCGCTCGGTTATAGGGTGGAAACTGAGGTTGAAGAGGTCTGTTTTTCGCGTTAATTAGTTCGATTTCGACGGATACTATGTAAACACAGGCAGCGGATCAGCACCTTCTTATATTTATTTCGGATTATGAATGAATTGTTCTTAAGCTTTTAATTTATTACTGCTATCATTATCTTCATCCTCATTTACTATTTCATATAAATGTTGGACAATTGTTTAATCTTTTAAAACAAATGAAGCATTGTACTTCGTTGTTACCCCACTTGTTTCCATTCCCCAATACATCGGCTGTCCGGCGACGACAACGAGAAACTACCGTCTGGACCAAGTAGAGGAAGTCTTGCCCACTGCACATATACGCGTGCCATTAGCCGCCACATACGGCCGTAGGAACATTGTTGTCTTAGCGAGGCTGTACTAATTCTTATGCCATGTTTTTGTTGCTCGTTTCTGTCGTTTTTGTAATTAAAATAGCCCTGATTGCTTTTCCATTTTCTGTAATAGCACAATATTTCAAAATAACGCAAATTATAGGTTTTTTTGATAAATGTTTATTTAAAAGCAAAATATTTTAGCACTGTTGCTATGGCTAATTGATGTTTCGGTTTTTTACTCGGTTGTTAGTAAGAAACAGAAACACCTGCTGTAACCAAGACCAAATAAATACCGAAAAATACCGTTAATTCGTAACTAAAATACCGGTACCCGTTTTAAGCGGTCGGTTTTTCCCATCACTACTATGACCGTTATGTGTGTAACATGTAACTTCAGTTCATCTCGATCTATCTGATATCTGATGGTGGCTTATCCCGAAATGCGTAATATTACAGTCATCCATTCACCAGTTGATGACGCAGCATTTGTGCAGTTCTGTTCCAGTTATGTCCCATTTGCTTTTCTTCCGTCCAGCAGGTAGCCAGTTCCTCTGTCGCACTGTGCACTATCCATCCTTTCCTCACACCTTTCTATTTCTGTTTTCTCCTTCCATCTCAAACTGCTATTCTCACCCCGTAATTCGTCGCTCTTCCACTGACCCGTCAACCTCTTCTGCACATTCATTTCTTATGTACCGCTACCACACATTTCTGTTACACGTCATCACCATATCTGTCAAGAAACTAATGAGAAAACTGCCGACCACATTGTTGATGAGACTGATATTAAATTCAGTATACTAGTTACTACATATTATTATTATTATTACTATTATTACAATTTGTGTCGAGACCATGTAGGATCACGCAAAATATCCTGCCTCGTTGGAGCATTCTTTCTGATCTTCCACGATTCTCTCATTTCTCCTCCATGGAGTCTGTTTTTATCTTCAGTCCACTTTGTCTCTGGTTTATTTGACCTCACATTCCACTTGTGTTCTCTGTATATGTTTCTGTCTTCAGTTAGTAGTGGAATGATTTGTGCCATGTTTCAATTTTGTGATTCATGGTGTTGTTGACTTGACCTGTTGTATGTATGCCAGAATTCTGTTTGTGACTCTTGGTGGTATCCCCCTGACGTGCACATATAGACTGAACCTTCTTTTTCTGACATCTACTGCTAGATTTGCCATCTTCTCTATGGTTTACAAGAGTGTAAATCCCTCTTCTGTCAGCTTTGGGTCGAGAATTTTTTTTCATGATTTTGCATTCTTCCCTCAGTAGGCTTTCCATGTCGCTTTTCGTATGGAGTGATACTGTTTTACGTGCATGCAGTATTTGAGGTTGGATTACTCTGTGGTACTGTCTGTTCTTCGTGTGAATGGGTATGCATTTCTTATTATCTTCTGTGAGATCTTCTCTCCTATACGTGAGAAGATTTCAGTTAGATAGCTGTAACGTGCAGCTCTGTTCGTCTTGCGGAATATTGTGTCTAATTTTTCTACGTTTAATTTTGAGCAGAATTATTCAGAGTTTTAGTATTTCTACTTGTTTGGTTGCTGTCGCTTGGTTATTATTATTATTATTATTATTATTATTATTATTATTACTATACAACGACCTAACCGTGCAATGTAAGCCGGCCGTGGTGGCCAAGCGGTTAAAGGCGCTACAGTCTGGAAATGCGCGGCCGCTACGGTCGCAGATTCGAATCCTGCCTCGGGCATGGATGTGTGCGATGTCCTTAGGTTAGTTAGGTTTAAGTAGTTCTAAGTTCTAGGGGACTGATGACCTTAGAAGTTAAGTCCCATAGTGCTCAGAGCCATTTGAACCGTGCAATGTAAAATAAACGCATAAAAAATCTTGACAACGCGGTAGATCCCAAAGGGACGAAAGCAACGTTTCAAAAAGAAGGACACGTCGAACCGGGAGCACTACTGTTTGCCACTGAGCAGTGACGACAACGTACAGCCTGAAGAGATTCTGCTTCTTGCGCAGTGGGTGCCCAGCGTAACTGCATGCACGCCAACAGCCCGGAGCAGGGCACACGAATCGTACAGCCACACTGGTCGTCGTGCTCCCGAACACTGCGGATCGAACTGTACTATCGATTATGGTCAATAATTCATCAAAGCTGCCATTTGTTCTGTCGTATCACTGTATTTCATGTTCGCTACCGAACATCTTAAATCCTTCGTTCCATACACGCCTCATTGCCTTATCAATTATGCTACGGTCGCAGGTTCGAATCCTGCCTCGGGCATGGATGTGTGTGATGTCCTTAGGTTAGTTAGGTTTAAGTAGTTCTAAGTTCTAGGGGACTGATGACCTTAGAAGTTAAGTCCCATAGTGCTCAGAACCATTTGAACCTTATCAATTACGGCATGACATGTCCCGTTCGTAGAGACTGATCGCTTTGCTCTCTAAGAACGCCATACTGCTGTTGTGCCATTTGTGGTCGGCGGGGCGTACTGGTACTTGCTTACATTGGTAACCACTTAAGTTCAAATGGCTCTGAGCACTATGGGACTCAACTGCTGTGGTCATTAGTCCCCTAGAACTTAGAACTACTTAAACCTAACTAACCTAAGGACATCACACACACCCATGCCCGAGGCAGGATTCGAACCTGCGACCGTAGCAGCAGCGCGGCTCCGGACTGGAGCGGCTAGAACCGCACGGCCGCCACGGCCGGCGGTAACCACTTAAGTAAATAACGCAGAGTCCAGTATAATAAAATAGAAGCCAGTATGTTGTCCTCGACGGCGAGTGTTCTCAGATATAGGAGTGCCCCAGGGAAAGGTGACAGGACAGCTGTTGTCCTATACATACATAAATGATTTGGCGGACAAAATGGGCGGCAGTCTACGTTTGTTTGCTGATGATGTGCTCGGTAAGGTGTCAAAGCTGAGGAGTGACTGTAGGACAAGATGACTTAGACAAAATATCCAGTCGGTGTGATGAATGGCAGCTAGCTCTAAATGTGGAAAAATGTAAGTAATATTCGGATACTGTGTTACTAGCGTCCCGCTTGACACAGTCAAGTCGTTTAAATCGTTTAAATATCTGGGCGTAATGTTGCAAAGCGATATGAGACGGAACGAGCATGTGAGTACTGTGGCCGGGAAGGTGTATGGTCGACTTCAGTTTATTGGGAGAATTTTAGGAAAGAGTGGTTCACCTGTAAAGGAGACAACATATAGGACGCTGGTGCGATCTATTCTTGCGTATTGATCGAGTGTTTGGAATCCGTACCAGGTAGCGTTAAAGGAAGACATCGAAACAATTCAGAGGCTGGCTGCTAGATCTGTTACCGGTAGGTTCGAACAACAAGTAAGTGTTACGGAGATGCTGCGTGAACTCAAATAGGATTTCCTGGGGGGAAGGCGACGTTCTTTTCGAGGAAATCTATAGAGAAAATTTAGAGAACCGGCATTTAAACCTGACTGCAGAACGATTCTATTCCTACCAACATGCATTGCGCGAAAGGGCCACGAAGACAGGATATGAGAAATTAGGGATCATACGGAGGCATATCACGCATAGTACGGTAGCTTGCGGAGTATCTATTTAGATGTAGATATCTCCCCAACGAATGCAAACTTGCCTTACCTGCGGCTGGACTCACCAATTAATCCTGTTTCGTACCACTATACATTGTTGTTTCGAGGCATTTATGTAGGTCTCATTCAAGTTCTGATGTATCAACATTTTAGCTAAGTGCTGGTAGATTTTTATGTATCGCGAAGCGTACAGTTTTGTATTTCCCTAATGTTAAAGACAAAACAGAGAATACGACTTTTGAAAGGAGAAAACTGGACAACACTTCTTTCATATCAGACTTCTGGTTCATCAGTAAGGCAATTACAAAGAAAGAAGAGCACCAAGAAGGGAAAGAGGTAACGAAATGAAACTTCGGGGACTGAGAGGCACTGATGTAATTACAGAACCGAAACATTTGCAAAGAACTTGGAAGTATGAGTCAATTTATCAGTATGAAGTTGCACCGCCTCTGACTTGCATCCACGCACTGATTCGGTTGGAAAGACTGTCACAAAGCCGTTGTATCCTCTCCTGAAGCAAGATGGCCAACCACTGTTGTAGCTGGTCACTGATATCCTGGATACTGATACTGGAACGTAGTTGGCGTCAGAGCTGGTCTCATGCATGTTATGTTGGGGACAGCTCTGTAGATATTGTTGTCCACGGGAATTCCTCAAAATCGCGCAGACAGTTCACAGAGACACGCTTCATGTGTCGACGACCAATGTACTAAATAAGAAAAAAAACCACCACGGTACCGTTGTACCACCAGAATTCTCTCAGTCGCTACCAGTTCTGACCTGAAGTCTTACCCCAAGGGGCCCCGCAGCATTACATCTGGATTAATACTGCTGTACCTCTCCAAAACATTGGAAGCATGGGACGTCTCCCGAAGTGGTCGCCATTTTCCGGGATAGTGCAGAACGGCAATTCATCGCTGAACACAACAGCATGAGCACAATGAGACACCATTCATCAGCATGCCATGCTTCCCGCTAGCGGCAACACTTTAAAACGCAGCTGTTAGTGTTGTGCTGTTAACAACAGCCTACTTCGCCTGGGACGGTAATTCCCCAGTCCAGTTGCTGTTAGTCTCCGACCAGTTGTGCAGGATGACAGAAAATTCGAGGGAGTCCATTACTTGTTCTCAGATGGCATTCACAGATGTGAAGGGGTTACGATGTGCTTGTTGCGCAATACGGCGGTCCTCCCTCGTGGTGGTCAGACGACATCAAGTGGAAACTTGGCGATTTCGCCTAACCTCACGTCCCCATGGTCTCAAACACTGAGCCGTGTCACAAATCTGTTTATTTTACGATTCGACCAGCAGGCCAAACGGAACCTCACTATAATGCCGTTTCAAACCCTGCCAAATGCTGATAACGCTGTCTCACACATTACGCAGCATCTCCGTGTGATCACTCAACAAAAATGGTTCGAATGGCTCTGAGCACTATGGGACTTAACATCTGAGGTCATCAGTCCCCTAGAACTTGGAACTACTTAAAACTACCTAAGGACATCACACACATCCATGCACGAGGCAGGATTTGAACCTGCGAACCTGCGACCGTAGCGGACGCGCGGTTCCAGACTCAGGCCCCTGACCGACTTGTAGGAAGATTCTACTTCGGTTGTGATCGAAACAGCGGCCAGCAGTACTGGTTATTTGTAGACTCTTGCTACAGCGGTCACTTCAACCATCATCTCGAAAGATTGACGTCATTCTCCCGATCCAATCGTAGGTGCGACACAAAATGGGGAGCCAAATGAACACTGAAAGTCTGCTGTACTAAGCACTGTGCAGCGCCTGCTGAATATTTCAAGACGTTCTTTCCTTCTGTAACCACCCTTTCATCTGAAACTTCATCAGAACCACAGAAAGGCGGTACTGAGCCGCCACAGCCGGCCGGAGTGGCCAAGCGGTTCTAGGCACTACAGTCTGGAACCGCGCGACAGCTACGGTCGCAGGTTCGAATCCTGCCTCTGGCATGGATGTGTGTGATGTCCTTAGGTTTAAGTAGTTCTAAGTTCGAGGGGACTGATGAGCTCACATGTTAAGTCCCATAGTACTCAGAGCCATTTGAACCATTCGAGTCGCCAGGAGCAAACAGTGATCTTGTTTTGTGAGTTTGTCTACAAAGCACGTCATATATAAAATATACTTATAACTATAAACGGTTGCGGTCGAATTAGAAGACCTTCAGGTCTATAATATGGAGAGCATAGCCGTCGTCAATGCAAGCAGTTGCGCGTCGTTTTCTATCAGCATCAGTGATGTTCAACATATATCTTGAAAAGTTATTACAGAGTCTCAAACGAGAGGAAAATTCTAAACCGTAAGATAAGTAGCACAAGAAACGTTGCCATGTAAAAGTTCACAGACGATTGTGATTGAATTTAAGGAGAAAATGAAAATTAATAAATACATAAATAAAAGTAATAAGTTAATATAAATTGAGGATCAACAAGATGTAGATAATGTAATAACTAATAAAAAATTGGGGGTACAACAAATAAAACGTAGTAGAAAAATTGGAATAATTCTACTAGGTAGAAGGTAGAGTTACACAACGTGATGACATGATCTCACAAACGAAGAAAGCATTCAATGAAAGAAATCTAACTAAAACAAATACCACAGAACTGTGGTAGAACTGAAAATTGCATGCGTGGAAATGGAACTTGGAGGATCGAAGAATTGGAAATTTCGTTTATGATGAAGATCATCACTACCATCCTGTTCATATTTTAGACCTGAAGACGCCCAATTCTGCTGAAACAATAACAAAACGCGATCTAGAGTGTGATTTGTACATAAAATTTATGAAAACTGTTGCTGATGGTAAGGTGCTTGCTTGTTGAGTGTGTGGTTAGATGCTGAATATTTTGCCGTAGTTACGCCGTTGACGGGTTCTTGAAGAGCTGTCAGTATACGGTATTGCCATGGGAGTGGTAGGTGTTACTTCTACATCATAAGCCAAATTTTGTTATGCGCGAAATAGTGCGCGGTTCCAGCGCGGAAGCTGACTCGACCCGTCCGCGTGATAACATCGGCGCGGGATGTGGAGTGTGCAGTGGAGGGCGACGCCAGCCCTCCCCAGCAGGGCACTCGGCCGGCGCAACAGTGGCGTCCACTGGGGTCGGCCTTTCCCACGCCACGGCCTCAGATCTGCATGCGGCGCTCCGCTGCTTTCGAGCACTCGACGAGGGCCCTTCGGTCGCGACTTGCTATCGTCAATGTTTCTTCCCTCTGCGGACTCTTTTCTCCGGAACCGTTCCTCGAGCTTCGACAAAAGAGGCCACTCGAAGGTCCTAGTAATGTATTATTGAGTTTTGCACTGGGGTAACGAGCACTGAAACACTGGATCGCTGTGCGTACCACTGATCGAGTAACTGCCGTCAATGTCGTCCAGGAGTCCAGAAGCACTTCACGCTAAATCTGCATATGAAATGCGTGTTTAAGGTAAAGCCGGCCGCTGATCAGACAATAGCAGCGCAGTAAGTTCGTTCTGCGGGGAGAGAAATCCAAGTTACCAACCAACTCGCCGTCATCACTACTCCGAGAGAAGGCCTGGCAATTTTTCCGTCCGGCTCTTGACATCAAGCTTTGTGCCACACGAACAACTCTCATCTCATACAAATTTTTATTCTGAAAGAAATTCAGCAGAATCTCTGTCGATACATGCGCTTGCGGTGACAACAAAAGGCCAAGTCACCGCCGTCTCGATGGAAGCCCTCTACAGTGGCTGCAAAACACACAGACTCCACGGCGAAATCTCATAATCCAATCGAGTCGTTTTCGTGATGCAAATGTCAGTCTGCTACTTCACATTAATTTCTACGTATTAAGTATTGTGTTACGTCCAGACTCTACTCTCCCCTATTATATCTCCCATCACCTTCTCCCATCATCGCATTATTAACGATTTTGTATACCACAGTTCATATACCACCAACTTGGTCTCTCTTCTGGTGAAGGATTCAGACAGCTCTGTTTCGCAACGGATTCGAAACATGATGCAACTTTTACAACTGCTTCCTGGGTCTGCTTTTATCGATTTTTGTGTTCTCAAAGTTTCAAAATGGTTCAAATGGGTTTGAGCACTATGGGACTTAACTTCTGTGGTCATCAGTCCCCTAGAACTTAGAACTACTTAAACCTAACTAACTTAAGGACATCACACACATCCATGCCCGAGGCAGGATTCGAACCTGCGACCGTAGCGGTCGCCTAGAACCGCTCGGCCACCACAGCCGGCTCTCAAAGTTTCATTCCCGCCTATCTGTCACCTTCAAATCCACGATTTCCGTTTCTACCACATCTACATCATTTCTTTGCTTTAGTTCTGTTGCCTGATTTCTACCCTTGTGCCGGTCTGTTATTCATATTATCTCCTTGAGAAACACTATTTTTGCGTAGCAAATTCCTTTTACTTTTTTTACTACATCTTCCTTTCTGCTCGTACTCTCCTACTCGTCATTACGTCTGTATGCGGGTTGCTTATTCTTGATTTAAATTAAGTGCTAAGCAATCTGTTCATTCTATTCAGTAATTCTCGTTTTTCCTTTCACTCAGTTGACGCTGCTGACGCTAACCTCAAACCTTTGCATGCTAATGCATGCTGCAGCGCTTGTCGCTTTGTTTCTAATTTTCCTTTCATTTCATTTTCTACTTTAGTTTTGGCATATATGTTCAACAGGAGTGGTTCTGAAGTACAGCACCATTGCAAGTTTCTTAACTTTGTCTTTCCTGCATTTTCATTTTTATCGTTTGTGCTAGGATTTAGTATACAGGTATTGAGTAAATTATTCCGTCGCCTGTTTGTTTCATTCTCGCTGCCCACGACATTTCAAAAACTTTTTATACTACTTTACGTTACTGTATTTCCACTACCCATGAATTATTTTTTATTTTCTATTCATTTCTAGAATTCAGGTGACAACAATTTATCATTTTAACCAGTGAAACGTTTAACCAGACCTGAGATTTTTGCAAGAGATGTGGTTCTGGTCTGAAAGATTTTACTACGATTAACAGATAGACATTGCTAGAAACTATCTTTTGAACTGATACGAATTGGACAACATTACTTATTGTTGACTGTCTGTCTTACAGGCATTATACATCAAAGTTTTTCTGATAAGAAACAAAAAGAAAAAACACACACCCAATTTCCACGACTCCATCGAACAGAATCTGAGAGGTAGAGATGAACCAACTAAGGAGCATATTTGGAGGCTGTTCCGTGGTCATAACACCAGGAAAAAATTTTTTGGAAGTTTGTGGTAAGTTCCTATGGGACCAGACTGCTGAGGTCATCGGTCTCTAGGCTTACACACTACTTAATCTAACTTGAACTAACTTACGCGAAGGACAACACACACACCCATGCCCCAGAGAGGGCTCGAACCTCCGCCGGGGGTAGCCGCGCAAAACGTGGCAAGGCGCCTCACACCGCACGGCTACAGCGCGCGGCCATAATACCAGGAAGCGTAATTTCAAAAAGTGTCGGTCTATTTTTCAAAGCTCTGGCACGCCACCTTTTGTTGGTAACATACCTCCCCGCGAACTAAATCTAACGTACATTCACTACGTACCCTGTTATTTTTGATAACTTCTACGTTCCAGGTATTATCCCAACGTCTCTTCTCTACCCCCCCCCCCCCCCCCCACTTTATCTATCCCGTAACAACGTTCAGTATTTTTGCGATTTTCAAGCTGTCTTACCTCACTAAACCTATGTAAAGATATAACAAAATAGATGCTGGTACTTGTGTTTCACAAATAATGTAGAATTATGTTACGGATCTTCTTGCCAATGAAACAAACCAGTGTAAGTCGATACTTACGTCCCAGAACACGTATATTGTTTGACCGACTTTACGAAGAAGAAATTAAAACTTCAAAGCTTGCTGGTGACGTTGTAATTCTGTCAGAGATGACAAAGGACTTGAAAGATCAATTGAAGGCGTTGGATACTGTCTTAAAAGAGGTTATGAAATGAATAACAACAAAGATAAAACAATGGTGTCAGGAGATAGGAAAAGAACCTTCTGAAATGTGTGCCACAGGAGAATGCTGAAGATTAGACCGGTAGATCGGAAGGCTTATGAGGAAGTACTGAATCGAACAAGAGGAAAGTAAATTCATGGCGCAACTTAACGAAATGAAATGATTACTTGATAGGACAGGTGCTGAGACATCAAGGAATCGTTAATTTGGTAATTAATGGTGGATAGGGAAGGGGGCGGGGGGTAAAAACTGAAGAGGGAAACCAAAGCTTGACTGCAGCAGGCAGGCTCAAATAGATGTAGGTCGTAGTAGTTAGTAGTTACGCAGAGATGAAGAGGACTCCACAGGTTCGATTGGCATGGAGAGCAGCATCGAATCAGTCTTCGGACTTAAAGACCATAATGACAGCATTTAAACGACGCTGCTGGAGATTATGTCATCCATCTCTAGACGTATGTAACTCATAAAGCCTTTCCCAAAGAAAATGGAACGTTCTCATCACTCTGTCCGGTTTGGAATCAGACTTCAAGATCTCTAGCACCACTGTTACAACCTCAACATGTGAACGTTGCGCAAGTTATCGACTACAAGGAAAGGAAAGTATATCTTAGCTACGTTTTATCTTAGTCTATGCATTTATTTTCAACTTCGAGGTGCGAAATGCACATCAAAATCCCTAACGATAACTGTGCACAGTGCCTGTGGAACAATGATTAGGGGTTTTCATCCAATAGAACACAACCGGGATATTTTAATCACTGTTAACATGGTCACTCAGACAGACACCGTGTACTTCATGACTGATCTTTAAGTGAGTGACCTATGTCACTTTACCATGGTTCTGACTGAGACAACAAAGAACGCTGGCAAATATATATCACTCTTAATCAGTTAAGATACCATTAATATGATGATTGTTACATCTTGATTAAATGTTAATAGGCCATCAGATATCTTTCAGTTTACAATACCTGTACTTACTCGTACAGTACGCATATTTCAGAAGACCACCCGTTCGGCACAAAAATATCTGTAAACAATGTCAACAATTTCCTTTTCCCTGAAATTGCAAAAATTCGTCCGCTCTAGTTAAAAACGGTACTCCACGCTCCAGGTCGGCTTCGAACAAAATCGTGAATCTTTTCTAATTTCGGTGTTACACAGCAGATACAAATCCATTACGTAAATCGCTTGGAATGCACCGTCAATAAATAATCTCTGCTTTAAATTTCTTTACTAACGCAAACAGACTGTGGAATGTGTTACTCTATTTTTAAATGAAGTACTTTTCGAAATCGTTTGCGTTATTAAAGCCAATTACTGCGTGAGTTGTTTATTAATTATAGATTTCAAGTGATGTGCTGTTGCCACGACACTCAGTGAAGCGCGTAAATGGTGCCGAGGTTGATAATAGAAAAATATTTTTCTTCTTGCCTTCAAGCCGGTTCCCGTGACCAGCCCCACCCCGATCTTCCTAGATCCAGTCATCCTCTGAATTTCCTAGATCCTTTTATATTTCGAGTGTAATTTATGACTATTGATTCTTGTCCAACATTCCCTTTCTGTTTACCGCGTTATATTTGCATGTGCCTCTTTCATTTCCGCCACCTGATTTCTTTTTCACTTTTTATACTCTCTTGTCCGCCAGACGAAAAAACTAAAACTGAAACTGTGCCAGAAATATTATAGTGCCTAATTGTCTTACTTCTCGGGCTTTTGGGAGTGTTTCTGGAAATATTCTTACATTTATTTAGGTTTCCATCCAAATCTATATGCAGCCTCTCATACCCGTGGTATTCGAAATAATTTATTGCTCAGCAAATGCTGACAGGTGTGAATATTACGGAACTATCAGTTTAATAAGTCATGGTTGTAAAATACTGAGACGAATTATTTCTAGAAGAGTGGAAAAACTTGTAGAAGCTGACCTCGGGGAAGATCAGTTTGGATTCCAGAGAAATGTTAGAACACGCGAGGAGGCAATATTAGCCTTACGACTTCTCCTAGAAGATAGGTTAATCTGAACATTTTGCAAACAGTAAAGGAAACAAAAGGAAACTTTGGAGTAGGAATTAAAGTTCAGGGAGAAGTAATAAAAATTTGAGGTTTGCCGATGACATCGTAATTCTGTCAGATATAGCGAAAGACTTGGAAGAGCAGTTGAAAGAAACAGTGTCTTGGAAGTAGGATATAAGATGAACGTCAACAAAAGGTAAACAAGGATAATGGAAAGTAGTTGAATTAAATCAGGTGATTAGATTAGGAAACGAGACACTAAAAGTAGTAAATGAATTTTGCTATTTGGACAGCAAAATGAATGATGACGGCCGAATCTGATCTGAATCTGAAATGTAGACTGGCAATGACAAGATAAGCTTTTCTGAAGAAATGAAATTTACTAACATCGAATACAGATTTAAGTGTTAGGAAATATTTTCTGAAAGTATTTGCATGGAGTGTAGCCACAAGTGAAGTGAAACATGGACAATAACAGGCCGGCCGAAGTGGCCGTGCGGTTAAAGGCGCTGCAGTCTGGAACCGCAAGACCGCTACGGTCGCAGGTTCGAATCCTGCCTCGGGCATGGATGTTTGTGATGTCCTTAGGTTAGTTAGGTTTAACTAGTTCTAAGTTCTAGGGGACTAATGACCTCAGCAGTTGAGTCCCATAGTGCTCAGAGCCATTTGAACCATTTGACAATAAGTTTATCGACAAGAAGCGAACTAAAGCTTTTGAAATGTATTGCTACAGAAGAACGCTGAAGGTTAGGTGGGTGGATCACCTAACTAATGATGATCTACTGTATGGAATTGGGGTGAAAGGAAATTTGCACATTGTGGCACAACCTGACTAGGAGAAGGAATCTGTTGATAGGACACGTTCTCAGACACCGATGTAGTGTTGCAGGAAAGTGTGGGGTTTAAAATTTGTAGAGGGAGACCAATAGGTGAATACATTAAACAAATTCAGGAGGATGTAAGTTGCAGTAGTTATTCGGAGACGAAGAGGCTCGTACAGGATAAAGCAGAAAGAAGAGTTGCATCAAACCAGTCTTCGAAATGAAGACCACAACAATAACAACATTATGATTAATAATTATTTTTATTCTTATTAGTCAGTCTCCTTCAGAAGTGAAGGACATCATTGTGCTGATAGAAATTTTTAAACTTTGTGTGGCTTTGCTGTCTAAATCCTGAATACATAAATGTATACTTGAAATCGTGCGCATGATTAAGAGGCAGCAACAGACATCATGTTCACCCTTCTTTCTACAGCCGACATTCTAAAGAACAGATGTTGATATCACTTCGTCCGTAACACACAATTTCTTAATTCTGTCAATACCTCGGCGATTTGTGGTTACTGTTGCTGACCCTCCATCACGGGGCTCCGGGTTCGATTCATGGCTTTAAGGGGGATTTGTCTGCGCTCGGGACGGGGTGTGTCCGTTGTCCTCGCCATCGTTTCATTGTCATCGAGGAGCAAATCGCCGAAGTTGCGTGAAGTAAAAAGACTTGCAACAGGAGGCCCAATTCCCCTGAAGGGGACTCCCAGTCATATATGCCATATGCACATTTCATTTGATTTCTTATTTCTGTATTACAGCCATTTACGTATTGCCAATCATCCATGTGTAAATAGAGAATCATTTCTCTTCCTGCAGAGCTTTTTGAATGGCTTCTCCTCAGTTTACGACACTAGTTTTAATGCGGTAGCTTGAGCCGGAGAGGAATGCACTCATTAATTCGTACTGCACAATAACAGGCACCCCGCTGCGTCTCGCTAATTCCATTGCGACTAACCTCTACGCCGGGAGCTGAATGCAGACGCGTGGAGGGCGGTGCTGGGCTATTAATTTGTGACGGGCCGCGAGGTAACGAAGAGAAATGGACGCGCGACCAACAATTAGCGCTGCTCGCGACGGCGACTAATGGCCGCCATTTGTCAGGCGCCGCGTCGGAAAATGCACACGGCCTCCCGATTGTTTCGCCAAGCGTTCCTTGCTTGTTTCCGTGGTACCCAAAAACATTTCCACTGTTAACTATTGCATCACCGTGCCTTACAGAATATCGGAATCGGTAACCTCGCTGATAATAATAATATGCATTCAGTGGGCAAGGTTCTGTCATGGAGGCTGACGAACGCGTAGCCGGCAAACATCTGTGTTTAAATCCCAGTCTGAGAACAGTATCGGTTTATTACGATGGCTTCAAAGTTTAGAATACAAAAGGAATTACACTGCTAAGCTTAAAGAACGGATGGTTCGAAAGGCCTAGGCCGTATGCGAACCGCACGGAGCAGAGACAGAGTGGAGGAGGGGACTGCGGTTGTACACACTGCCATGAAGCACCTGCCAAAGATTAGGATCAAGCTGAGGCGCAGGATGATGACGATGATGTCTGGTTTGTGCGGCACGCAGCTGCGTGGATATCATCGCCCGTACAAATTCCTAATCTGTTCACAGTTCAATCACGCGACTTCTCCCGAATGATGACGAGGTGATGAGAACAACACCAACACCCACTTCCCGAGCGGAGAAAATCCCCAACTCGGCCGGGAATCGAACCCGCGATAACGTAATCCACAGACAGCTAACCACTAGATCACGAGCTCCTGACAGAGGCAGGAGCAAGTAGTTAAGTGGGGAAGGCCCCTTTGGTTCTGTGTACTGCCTGTGTCTTGTCGTACCTGTTGTCGGCGTGTGTCAGCTGTTTCTTGAGGCTGAGCCCTGCCAGTACAGACAAGAGAAACTCTTCATCGCCCCTCCCCTCCCTCCCCCCCCCCCCCCCACTCAGATTAAGTGATAAAGTGGCCCAGTGGATATCCCGTCAAACACTCAACACGGATCAAGCATGAAAACAGGAAGAAGTTTTACAGAATTGTGGAAAAAAAACAGCAAAATAGAAAAAGTGGACGGTCCAAGCTTAAGATGACCAGCATCGAACGGACTCACCGTGCCACGGTGTCGTTGTTATACGGTCACGGTCTTGGACTGTGAAGGAGGTGGTCCGTTTTCGAATCTCCCTTGTGCTCCTTTCTCTTTTTTTTCTTCTCATAAAATTATGAACTGTCCGTCCGGCCATTGACGTATCTGTTCGCAGTATTCAAATTTTTGTCTGCGTCGTGCTGTAAAGTCCATTTGCACCAGCGAGGTGTAAGGAAGGGGCCTCCAGACATAGGTACCTCGTACTTGTAATATACAAGTACCACATGTGTCCCTTTTTGGAAGTTTTTACTCTTGAATTCCTTTGTTGTAACATAGTTCACACACGTTTATTTGTTGTTTTCATTTCTGTGAGGGGTCCGTGAAAATCTCACCTGCTCTCACTAGTCATCACATTTACTTCCGACGGTGATATATTCTTATCACACGACTCATATTCTATAACCAGTGTATAGTATGACAACTACCAAGACTACAAAAGGAGAAAGATACATACATCAGTGACCGGACGAGAAGTTCTTGATTTTGTGAAGGAGGAAAATAAGCGCGAGGGACTTTTGAATATGGATCTCCCGCGTTGCAGTCAACACTGTGGCCAGTTAACCACGACACAGTAGCTCGTTCAGGTTCTTCGATGTTGTACTTGTTAAGCTTGGACCAATGACTATTTCTATTTTGCTTTTTTTTCCCCACAGATCAGTACACATTCTTCCTGTTTTCATGCTTGATCTGTGTTCAGTTTTTGACGTGCTATACGCTTGGCCATCTTACCACTAAATCTGAAGGTGTTGCGATGGGGAGCTTCCCTTCCGAGCTTTCAGCAGCAGTGTGCGCTTTTGAGAGCGGGCGTCACCAAAGGTCCGGCTTTGGCGGGAAATGTTCGGCTTTTTACGGACGTGTCCGTTCAAATATACCCAAGGCTGGCCCGTCCGGCTTTTGTTATATGTTCTATCGATGAAGTAGAGAACGCTAAGGCTCGTTCGAAGTTAATGACGTAATCGCGAAGAATAAGTATGAGAAGGATTAAGGAGATGTACCATAAAGATGTTTACAGGAATGAAAGAATCCTATTCTTATGTCTGTCAACGTACATCTTCGTGGGCTGAATAAGCCTTACACATAACGTCGCAATCACGATACGCGCAGAGCGGAGCCAATGCAAAAAAAAAAAAAAAAAAAAAAAGGTTCAAATGGCTCTGAGCACTATGGGACTTAACATCTATGGTCATCAGTCCCCTAGAACTTAGAACTACTTAAACCTAACTAACCTAAGGACATCACACAACACCCAGTCATCACGAGGCAGAGAAAATCCCTGACCCCGCCGGGTAGCCAATGCCAAGTCGCCCGTCGCTGCCACGTAGATGACACTAAATTTCATTAAAATTATGCTACAAAAAGACGACTCTGCTATTAAAAGGATTTTGGCAAATGGAAAGTGGACAAATAACAGCATAATGAGGAATTTTGGGAATTATTGAATACTGACTACTGCTTTACAGTGTCGGACAGTAATGCCAACGTCGACAGGACATTCTCCTACATAAACGCCCAATGGATAAAGGAACGCAATAAACTGCAAACCGACAAAATAACACAGATTATGTAACTATTGTGTAATTTAAAACTATCCTGTCAAAAATTCCACGAAATAATCTCGAAGAAAAATAAAGTTCTTGGTAAAATGTGTTAAAGTGTAAAACGCTAATACGTAACTAAAGGTTATCGATAACAAAATCAACTACAGTTGTAAAAGTTTCTATTTTTGAAAAGGGAAGCACAACCTGGTTTCATTTAACCTATTTTAACGTCAGTTATGCATCCTTTATGGAATCACATTTTAACATGCTCCTGAATATGGACATAGGTCGTGAAACTGGGTTGTGCTTTCCTTGTGAGAAATGAATATTTTTACAACTGTAGCAGATTTTTATTTTTGCTGATAGTTCCTGTGAATTATTATGGGTGGAGGTTACACTCAACAACCGAGCTAGGTTAATAACTGGCTCCTTTTACCTACCTCCCGACTCAGCAGAATTAGTGGCAGAACAACTGAGAGAAAATTTGGAATACATTTCACATAAATTTTCTCAGCATGTTATAGTCTTAGGTGGAGATTTCAATTCATCAGATATAGACTGGGACACTCAGATGTTTAGGACTGGTGGTAGGGACAGAGCATCGAGTGACATAATACTGAGTGCACTATCCGAAAATTACCTCGAGCAATTAAACAGAGAACCGACTCGTGGAGATAACATCTTGGACCTACTGATAACAAACAGACCCGAACTTTTCGACTCTGTATGTGCAGAACAGGGAATCAGTGATCATAAGGCCGTTGCAGCATCCCTGAATACGGAAGTCAATAGGAATATAAAAAAAGGGAGGAAGGTTTATCTGTTTAGCAAGAGTAATAGAAGACAGATTTCAGACTACCTAACAGATCAAAACGAAAATTTCTGGTCCGACACTGACAATGTTGAGTGTTTATGGAAAAAGTTCAAGGCAATCGTAAAATGCGTTTTAGACAGGTACGTGCCGAGTAAAACTGTGAGGGACGGGAAAAACCCACCGTGGTACAACAACAAAGTTAGGAAACTACTGCGAAAGCAAAGAGAGCTTCACTCCAAGTTTAAACGCAGCCAAAACCTCTCAGACAAACAGAGGCTAAACGATGACAAAGTTAGCGTAAGGAGGGCTATGCGTGAAGCGTTCAGTGAATTCGAAAGTAAAATTCTATGTACCGACTTGACAGAAAATCCTAGAAAGTTCTGGTCTTACGTTAAATCAGTAAGTGGCTCGAAACAGCATATCCAGACACTCCGGGATGATGATGGCATTGAAACAGAGGATGACACACGTAAGGCTGAATACTAAACACCTTTTTCCAAAGCTGTTTCACAGAGGAAGACCGCACTGCAGTTCCTTCTCTAAATCCTCGCACAAACGAAAAAATGGCTGACATAGAAATAAGTGTCCAAGGAATAGAAAAGCAACTGGAATCACTCAACAGAGGAAAGTCCACTGGACCTGACGGGGTACCAATTCGATTCTACTCAGAGTACGCGAAAGAACTTGCCCCCCTTCTAACAGCCGTGTACCGCAAGTCTCTAGAGGAACGGAAGGTTCCAAATGATTGGAAAAGAGCACAGGTGGTCCCAGTCTTCAAGAAGGATCGTCGAGCAGATGCGCAAAACTATAGACCTATATCTCTGACATCGATCTGTTGTAGAATTTTAGAACATGTTTTTTGCTCGAGTATCATGTCGTTTTTGGAAACCCAGAATCTACTATGTAGGAATCAACATGGATTCCGGAAACAGCGATCGTGTGAGACCCAACTCGCTTTATTTGTTCATGAGACCCAGAAAATATTAGATACAGGCTCCCAGGTAGATGCTATTTTTCTTGACTTCCGGAAGGCGTTCGATACAGTTCCGCAATGTCGCCTGATAAACAAAGTAAGAGCCTACGGAATATCAGACCAGCTGTGTGGCTGGATTGAAGAGTTTTTAGCAAACAGAACACAGCATGTTGTTATCAATGGAGAGACGTCTACAGACGTTAAAGTGGCCTCTGGCGTGCCACAGGGGAGTGTTATGGGTCCATTGCTTTTCACACTATATATAAATGACCTAGTAGATAGTGTCGGAAGTTCCATGCGGCTTTTCGCGGATGATGCTGTAGTATACAGAGAAGTTGCAGCATTAGAAAATTGTAGCGAAATGCAGGAAGATCTGCAGCGGATAGGCAGTTGGTGCAGGGTGTGGCAACTGACCCTTAACATAGACAAATGTAATGTATTGCGAATACACAGGAAGAAGGATCCTTTATTGCATGATTATATGATAGCGGAACAAACACTGGTAGCAGTTACTTCTGTAAAATATCTGGGAGTATGCGTGCGGAACGATTTGAAGTGGAATGATCATATAAAATTAATTGTTGGTAAGGCGGGTACCAGGTTGAGATTCAGTGGGAGAGTCCTTAGAAAATGTAGTCCATCAACAAAGGAGGTGGCTTACAAAACACTCGTTCGACCTATACTTGAGTATTGCGCATCAGTGTGGGATCCGTACCAGATCGGGTTGACGGAGGAGATAGAGAAGATCCAAAGAAGAGCGGCGCGTTTCGTCACAAGGTTATTTGGTAACCGTGATAGCGTTACGGAGATGTTTAACAAACTCAAGTGGCAGACTCTGCAAGAGAGGCGCTCTGCATCGCGGTGTAGCTTGCTCGCCAGGTTTCGAGAAGGTGCGTTTCTGGATGAGGTATCGAATAAATTGCTTCCCCCTACTTATACCTCCCGAGGAGATCACGAATGTAAAATTAGAGAGATTAGAGCGCGCACGGAGGCTTTCAGACAGTCGTTCTTTCCGCAAACCATACGCGACTGGAACAGGAAAGGGAGGTAATGACAGTGGCACGTAAAGTGCCCTCCGCCACACACCGTTGGGTGGCTTGCGGAGTATAAATGTAGATGTAGATCAACAGTTGTGGATGTCCAGTCAAGAATAACCGTAGATTATTGTTATTACTTAATAAGTCTAATTGAAATGACCAAAGTTATTGAATATCTGTTTACTAATTTCTTTTAGCTTAATCTAGTTTATGATTGATCTAGCTAAAATTGATTGCAAGTAATAAATTACTGAAAATACCCGATGGGCCCCTTGGACAGTCCGTCTTTTAAGGCAAAATGTCTGCTAAATATAACGCCGAGTCCAGATTCTCTATTTTTTGGACCTGGCAACTCTATCTCAGGCCACAGCTCACTTTCATTGTTCATAAAAAAGGATTTAATGATGATTCGATTTAATGATGATTCAGAAAAGACAGTCTTTATGCATGAGTGCAATTAATTTAAAAAACGACGATTGGCATCTGTTTTTCATGTCAATGTGTTTTTCAGCCAGATATATGCCAGAAGCCTGCCAGACGTCAGTGAAGAAAGAAGGAGTTCAACATCGTTCCTAAAACAGAGGAGGAAACGTTACGTGAATCAGTAATAACACTTCAGCCATCAACATCATCCTGTTACGAGTCGCCTATTCAGAGAATATTCAACAACGCTTATGTGAATAGGTCTTCTGCATGTACTACAGCTGCGTCTACTTCGGAATGATATTATACTGATACGCATTTTAAACAAACTGCACCACATTCACATGTCAGGTTTATATTAGAATTTCTAATAGTTTTTGAAATAACATGTGAAGTTGCTTTTACTTAATTCTAACAAATATCGAGAGAAAAAATACCTTGTATTTTAATCACTAAGTCTTTTTTTAGCAGTATGTGAGTCTTTGCAAAGTCGAAAGTTTTCCCTGAATGCTTGAACAGGAACTTCCGTATACAACGCATATACGCCATGTGGTCTTCGCTTTCGCTTATAGTTGCCACCCCACAGAGATTTTTCACTACTCTTACGTGTACTGCACAACAACAAAAAATTTCTTAGTTGCGAATGATAATCACAACCGCGCCAGTTCCCCCTCATCGATGTGGTTCACATTGACAGCATGTCGTAAGGCACTAATAGGACCTAAATATACCGTTTGTAAACAGGAAGACGCAACTCCCAACCGTTTTCGAAAGAAATGAGTTTGAAAATTTTAGGCGTACTTTCATACTCTGTATGGTCGCAGCAGAACGAGTAAGCTTTTCATAAGGGCGAACTATCTGGATCGAATCTCGCTGCCGGCACTCTTTGTTTTTCCATTCCCTCGTAATTCTAATAACAAATATGCATGATACACCACGAAATTGTGAGATGGCCGAAAATCGTTTACGAATGTACACCAAGTTTGTTTTGCAATAGACGCACTGAAAAACCATGGCGTATGTCGCAATAATTACTGTTTTCCGTGTGTCTATGATCAGCATCATTTTGATTCGTGCAATGCTCCATAGGTTTCACATTATACTTGTCGCAAATGTAGATAAATAATGTAAATAAAATGATGATTACACTGATTTGGCTGAAAGTTCTCGTGCATCGTTTTTTAACTTGCAACCTCCTTACGAAAAAAATTTCCTTTTTTATGGATAAAGATTATGAAATGAATAATTAAATACTGATAATTTGTAAAGTCGTAATAATTAAGTTTTTATAATTTTGCCGGAAAGAAGAAAAGTGGCGGAGGGAGCTTAGATCCAAAGACCTCGCGCTTTTGAAACAAAGCGCTTACTCGCTTGGCTGTGCAATCCTCCAACACTAGCGATCATATAAAGGATGTAAGCACGCCTAACATTTTTGAACTAGGCTAAAAAATGTCATAGTCGTGCCCTGCAGACGCTGTCAGTAAGAATCAAATAGGGTTTTCATGCTGTGTTATGTGTGCGGTAAATGCGCTACCCTGCAGAGATCCTTCTGCTGCGTTGTGCCTCAGCTTTGCCTCTGCAGCCTGAGGTGTGCGGCCAGCTTTAAGCGTCGCGCGCGGACCGTGGTACACATGAACCTGCGTGGTCCCTACGTTCTCACTTTAGATTTTTTTTGTTGATAGATTACTTTACTTTAATAGAATACGTGAATATAATGTGCAATAACAAGTTATTTCACTAATGTAATAACTAACGGATGCTTTGCATGTTTATATTTTTGAACCATTGCCTGAGTAACATTACACAAAACGTAAAGAGTATCCATCGAAATTGATTCTTAGTACCTCCTTCCACAAAGCAAGGAAAATAATGAGACCGAGCGCTACAAAATTGAAAGAAAATTTTGGGACTGCTACCTACATAGGCCGCAAATACAGTGAAACCGACGAAATGACTAGGGTGCTCTCACTCCTGCTTTCATTGAGTGGCGAGAATAATATTGTTAATTTTTCCATCCATTCTCCCTCACTTGCTACTTCAGTCATGTCTATTATGTAGATAAGAAAAAGTCTTCTTTCGCAACTGAATGTTTGCTTTCTTTACAGCTAAGCTCTTTGTATTAGGCATCATCAGTAGTTTGTGTTTTTCTACTCTTTTCATCTGTCCATTGATTCATGCACGCAGTAAACTTTTCTAATTGACACTATCAAGTGTGCAAGTGTGCAAGACCATGTAGTGAAACATATAAATGTGACCTTCTATCGGTTGGGAACTTGCACTGTATGCATCCAGTGCCTACAGAAGAACCAAAGGACACATGAAAAGAGTAGCAAAAGGAAAACTGCTGACGATGTCTAATATGAATAGGTAAAACATTTTTGGTTGCCGGCCGGTGTGGCCGAGCGGTTCTAGGCGTTTCAGTCTGGAACCGATCGACCGCTACGGTCGCAGGTTCGAATCCTGCATCGGGCGTGGATGTGTGTGATGTCCTTAGGTTAGTTAGGTTTAAGTAGTTCTAAGTTCTAGGGGACTGATGACCTCTGATGTTAAGTCCCATAGTGCTCAGAACCATTTGAACCATTTGAACCATTTTTGGTTACAAACAAAATAAACATTCACTTGCAAAAGACGGAATTTTTATTACCTACATGACAAACATAGATGGGAACTGTAAGCTAACCACTTTACTAAATTTTTTACAAGCAGAAACTGAAATTTCGCCTTCATTACAGGTGCTGTCAGGAAAATTTATAATAAAGTACTTCGGCTCACGTTAAAAAAAGATATAGGAAGATTAGAATTTAACATCCCCTCGACAACGAACTATTTAGAGACCGTGTCTCACGTTAAAAAGTGAAAAGTGTCGTATGATAAACTTATAAAATTTAGAAATTACTGAAAGCTAGGCGTATTGCATAGTTATGGGGCGATACTATATAATGCTCGCTTTCTTTACATCTGCGATCAGTCTTACTAGCGGAACCGAAAGCGGTGAACTGTCTACAAACTGAGGGAGGATATATAAAAGGCTCGTACCCTACAGAAAATTTTTGTTCCACATAGCTCTCCGCCTGTCTGTTACGTAAAAATAAACAGTATTTATAGCAAAATTGAAATTATCAACGTTTAATCCAGATATTATTCGAAGATTGTTGAGTCGTAACTTGAAACAGAGGGATGTTGTAGAAAAAAAGAAAACATGACAAATTTATTACACAACACTAGAAAACGCGATTTCTTCAAAAGAGGAGAAATGAAAAAAAAAAACACACACTCACAAAGTATGTCGAACAGCGCTTCAGTACTTCACTAACTTATACAAACCGTGTTTCTGTTATTCATAATCAACTTTCGCATTTAACAATAATAACAGGAAACTCGTTTCTTTGATCATGATAAAGCATGTTCTATCGAATACAAAATAACAATATTTTTTAACGCTTGTGCATGCAAACTATATTGCATCAGAGGTAATCATTTTGGTTACATGAAAGCGCAGAAGGACTTAACTGTTAAGGTCATCAGTCCCTAAGCCTACACACTACTTAACCTAAATTATCCTTCGGACAAACACACACACCCATGCCCGAGGGAGGACTCGAACCTCCGCCAGGACCATGTACAAACGTACGTTTCTTTCCCTCCAACTGCTTCCAATACGGTCGATAATCCTACCGTTTACTACGTTATTTATGTAGTGTACGAAAACTATCGAACTATAGTTTTGGTAGAACGCAACTCTACTCGTGACATGTCGGTTAGTAAATCCTAGTCTACGTCGGACACGTTGGTGGAAACTGGAAATCTACCACCGCAACATTCGGCGGGGGAGAATGAGAATAGTGACGTTACTGAATGGGTTAAACGTTGCAACGTACACGCAGATTCTACAGAAATGCGCTGAAAAACATATTGTACAGACACAGTGGGCCAGAACTTAAAATTACTGAAAGGAACCTACAGCGCGATCGCAAAACAATACTAAGTTAGCTAGGTTATTACTAATGTCAGTTCAAATGAACGGCTATCAGACTAATCTCTGGTTGAAAAAATATCACGCCGTCTGGTGCGACATATCAGCAAACTACTTTTATGGGAGGTCAATGATCTGTTTTTCCAGTGCTTCAAAAATAATGAACGTTCATCCGAACACAATGTGCTAACCGTTAGTTTCCCCCCGAAAAAAGTACCAAAATGATGAGGGACCAGCTGTGCTTCAGGGCCCGTAGCATGTTCTATATTGGTAGACCGCTAGTTCTGAGGCACTCTGTGGGGGATCAGACTTGTCTGCTAATGCTATTGGAAGAGAAAATTGATGTTGGTTTGGAAGAGAAAGCGATTCATTATTTGAGTCAGAGTTTAACAGAGCTTTGGAAGGCACGAGAGCGAACAAGTCAGAAACGCCTCATAACATTTCTTCGGAATTTGTAAATTAATTCGAGGCAATGCTAACCAGACGATTCTTCAAAACTATCCACAATATGTGGAGTTACATCAAAAGACTTTTGGAAGAATATCAGCCATACAATTCAGAAAACAGTAAAAGATAAATGTGACAGCTATCGCAGAAGCATCTTAACAGCTCATGCATCAAATCCAATTTGTTGACCATATTTATGTACAAACGAATGGAATATAAAATTATAGATATGTCAGAGGACGATCAGGTTGGCTTTAGGAAAGTCAAACGCGCCAGAGAGGGAAATTTAAACAAATGTCAGATACTAAGGTATCATTTGGACCAGTAACGCCAGTGACACAACCCTAAACTGAACATGCCAGGAAACAGTTCATGTGAAAATTCTTCATGAGTTCACACCCCAGTTTGCAACATATTCTTTGTTCGCCTTTGTGGCTGGGAATGTTGGACCTTGCAGCTAAGTACTGAAAAACAAATTAAGGTCTTTGAAAGACGTTTTTGCCTTAAGTAAAATTTGTATATCGAAAATAGATGTCGCAAAGCAAAGAAAGATGCACTATTTGCGACGTACTGTGAAGGTCAAAAGATACCATCAATAACAACTTAAGTGTTAATGGGAAAATACATAGCAAAAGATCCATTGGAGGAACTCGAGGCTGAAAGGCATTCGAATATGACCCAGCTGTTCATTAGAAGCTCTTCATGATGCACTAACAGAATCAGGCCTAACTATGTGGGTCGCTAAGATGGTATCTTCAGAATAACTTCAGTCTGTGTATCGAAGAAGCAATTAAGGGCAAAAAATGGATAATTCAGAAGAGGGAATAAAATTCAGGGTGGAATGATATCAGTGGTAAGCTTCGCTGACCACTGAGGACGCTGCTATCTGTTTTGGAGAAGCTTTACATGATCTATCTAATGGAATGGTCTGTTGAGCACATAATATGACCTTAGAGTAGGCTAACGAAACACCAAAGTGACAAGTAGTAGTAGAAAGGAGATTAACCATAAACTCAACATCAACACTGGGAATCACATAGCAGACAAAGAAAATGAATTCTGCTATCTTGGAAGCAAAATAAGTTATGACGGATGCAGTAAACGAGGCTACAACAAGCAGACTAGCGCAGACAAAGAGGGCATTCCTCACTAAAAGAACTCTGCTAGTATCGATCACAAACCGCAATTTGATGAAAAAAATTTTACTTTCGGATCACAGCACTGTGCGGAAAATCCGGGAGAAAACGGAATAGCAGCGTTCAAGATGTGGTGTTACAGAAGTGTGCTGATATTGACTGATAAGAAATCAAAAAATTCTGCACAGAACTGACGAGGAAAGGAATGTCTGGAAAATACTACCTAGAACAAGGGACGGATAACAGGACACGTGTTGAGGCCTCGAGGAATGGCCACCATTGTACAGTAGGCAGCCACAGAAGACAAAAATTGCTGGGGGAGGAGATACTGAGGAGGATGTAATATATACATCAAATAACTAAGGTCGTTAAGGTTATTGCAGGAGAGAAACTCACAGCACGCCATCGCATCAAACCAGTCAGAAAACTACGTTTTATACACATAAAATACAGTACAATATTAGGCATTATCATTTCTCAATTACACCGGTGGCTGCAAGGAGTGGCCGAGCGGTCTATGGGCGTCATGTCACGGACTGCACGGCCCCTCCCGGCGGAGGTTCGAGTCCTCCCTCGGGCATGAGTGTGTGTCTTGTTTTTAGCGTACGTCAGTTTAAGTACTGTGTAAGACTAGGGTCCCTTAGAAATTCACACACATATTTTTTGATACCGGTGATGAGGCTGATCCCAGCAAACGTACACGAGCACCGAAACGACAAACCTGGTGATAGATTGGTTTTCCATGTAAGTGGAGATACGTCTCCTTGTTCTCTAAACCCTTAACAAGTCATCACAGTCGAATGAAATAACAACAATTTCATCGACAGTAAAAAATCTTGTAAACTTTTTGGTTAAAAATGGTTCAAATGGCTCTGAGCACTATGGGACTTAACATCTGAGGTCATCAGTCCCCTAGAACTTAGAACTATTTAAACCTAACTAATCTAAGGACATCACACACATCCATGCCCAAGGCAGGATTCGAACCTGCGACCGTAGCGGTCGCGCGGTTCCAGACTGAAGCGCCTAGAACCGCTCGGCCACATCGGCCGGCTGAACTTTTAGGTCCGAAGAAACAGGATTAACAGATCTTTTGAACCGATGAGAAACTCGTGCAGCGGCTTCATGGACTCTTTAACTCTATGATCGGACGTGCTTCCTAGCTGAACCAAGCAGTCCTTGTAGTCTTCGGTGGTGGATGGCGCAATATAATTAGAAATAATTTTCTTTGGAAAAACTGTAGGAGATGACTAGGCCTCTTGTGAATATGGTACATCAAATGCCAATGTTCTGGTTATAAAGAGATTTTCGAGGACGCCATGAGGGTTGTTATCAGACTATAAATGCAAGTTTTGTGTACACGCATATTCCGATACAAAGTGTCACAGCTCAACAGCATAGAAAACATTGTACAACATACAGCTCGGTTTTCTGCTATAACCTGTTGAATACATTCATAGTATTATTACATTCGCTCCTCAGTCTGTAGGCGCAAAATGTTGAATAGCTGTGACTTTATATGAGAACTGACAGTGGTTCTACAGCACATGTGCAGTTCCAACAGTGATGCTTTCTTCCTTGGGCCTTTTAACACAAGACAGAGCATTTGAGGTTTCGCCGGCCGATGTGGCCGTGCGGTTTTAGGCGCTTCAGTCTGGAACCGCGTGACCGCTACGGTCGCAGCTTCGAATCCTGCCTCGGGCATGGATGTGTGTGATGTCCTTAGGTTAGTTAGGTTTAAGTAGTTCTAAGTTCTAGGGGACTGATGACCACAGATGTTAAGTCCCATAGTGCTCACAGCCAATAATATCAAAAAAATTTGAGGGTTCCAACATGTTAGAATTTATATACGTACAAACTTACATTTCGAACGCACCGTACAAAAATTCTATAAATGAATATTAACATTACTATGTAAGACGAATAGCCTATGATTTCTTACACTATCATCATTCCTGTTGAAATACACGTTTGAATATTACACTGATCTAGTGATGGAATAGGGATTTCCTCAATTCTTTGAATAATGTAGTATGTATAAACATCTGCTCTGATTATTTACAATTTACAAAATATTACGACTTTTTGAGTGTTTCAAATAGGTTTTTTTAACGCAGTTAAAAATCGGAAAAGTTACTACCGAGTGAGATTCTAGTCTGCTAGTTGCAATAGCCTTTAGGTTTTTCTTCTCGACCTTTCTGATCTCAACGACCAAACCTGTTAGCTACAACACCGAAACCGCCGATGACGAGCATACAACAAAAAAATCGTCGATTCATAATTTTTAGGCGCTGTCTAAGCTGTACTAGATTTGCCTCTATGGCAAAATGAATCGGCAGTGTATTTTCAAAGCTTTGTAACAACTATATAACTAATATTTAAATCCAAATCTCCACTTTCGATTGTATTTCACAATAGGTGGTAAAAACCGACGATTAAATGGTAAATTTATGGACAAGCGAAGACAAGTTAGACTATCACGTTGAGCATCTTGATGTGGTGTTCTATGGATTGTGGAAATACAGTTGAACTGCAGAACAGTTGATCAACAAAGGCAAGAGGGTATCCTTCTACTGACGTTAGAACTCCGTGCCAAGTGACCTCACTTTCAATTCGATGTTGACTTCTACGTAAAAGGAAAGGAAGAGGTGGTTAGCTTTGATGACTTACGGTGTGCGGCGGTGTAGTTGACTAAGCTAAGCTCATGTACTGTATGACGAAACGTTAGCTTCGTCGTATTTCGTCTTTTAACTATGAAATGTTCATCACGCCCCTCCCAAATCTCTCTGAGAGACAGCACTGTTATTCCACGGGACCTGTCTAGGAGTTAAACTGTCAATTCCGATTTCTCCAATTGTAGCACAGTGATTCATTGCACTTTACAACAGATAGGAAACAGATAGGAAATCATCAAGAAAAAAACACTAATCATCGAGAAGAAGAATTCAGCTTGAACGAAATTTAGAAATAAAATACATAAAACTAAATTTATAGGGGCTGCAGGCGTTTAAGGAACAACATATTTCAGTCAACTACTGTTACAGCGTTTCCAATTTCTGATTGTTACTATAATGTTTTTGAGAGTGGGGGACTTTCGTACTTGCAAATGGTTAAACGACCGTTAGTCGAAGAATCGGAATCGCGTTCTCCTGGCCAACAGGTCGTTGATTTCGATATACTGCAGTTTACATCCTAACTTACGGTCTAAATCCTTTTTAAGTCATAAAGTTGAAGAAACGTACTCTTCGGTCAGCCATCGTGCTTCAAACATAAGAGAGGTGTTTCTTCACAAGGGTTGAACACATGCACTTATGCTACCTCATTCGGGAGGTAGGAGACTGACATACCTGTCTGACCTCCAGACTTCGTTCACTTCAGGCAATGTGCGGTTATAATCCACCAGCCTTTCCTGTGCCCCAGTGTATGTCAGTTGAGCTAGCGGCCGGTTACTACTGTCCCTGCTGCCGACGAGACGTTAAAACCAGATGTTGCTTCCTTAGTATTTTCTGCGGGAACGCTCGCATTGGAAGACACCACGAACATTTAAAATCATTTCACGATCTTCTCAACAAAAACTAGGAACATTGTAGATAAATTCAGAACGACTCTAAAGTTTAGATTATCGAAAGATCATCTAGGTAGGACACTTCTATCGCACAGATCGAATATCACGAGTTGCAAGAGAGGAAAGAAAACGAAAATCGCTATTATAAGTCCTAATGTGATTGTAAGGCTTACCTTTTAATGTTAGTCAATAGGTGTCAGCACCAATATCGCGAAATATGATGTCCTGCTCTTCGATGTAGATCCTGAGGATGTCGTCAGATTACAGAACACTTGTGGAGTACGTAGAACCATACGAATCAACGGACGATCTTGGAACACAGCTGGTGGGCTATTCCGTTGCACACACGCTACGTGGCACCAACGAACAGCTTTTTCTTGATTTTGTAGCCACAACGAGCCCTTGGGAAAAAAAGGACGTACGTCAATAAGCCACAAATGAACTTCAAGCACTTGTGCTGAAGTCCCTGTTCTGATAGTTTTCCAAGCAGTACATGTATTCTTAATGCAGCTTTGGTAACAAAGTCGGTGAAAATATTCCACATAACATCTTCGGAATCTGGGTGACGATCTAGGATTTCGAAGTTGGATTCATCTACAACACAAGAGCTACGTCGCACCACAAACGAGACCTAGCGAACGTAATCTCCTGCACGATGTTTACGGCTGTCATAACCAAATTTCGAAAATAATTCTCGTCGATAAGAGTGCCTTTACCGATAATCACCGAAGCAGTAGATCTCTCTTCTATAACTGGCTGGTCTTTCGTAATCGTATTCTCCTCGTACTACAGCGACTGCCTTCAAAACGTAAATTACTTTCAACTATATTTAATATAACTGATATGGACAGTCTAAATGACACTCAAACTTTCTCGAATTTCAGGAGAAACTACAGAATGAGTTCTGCTTTTGGAGTATGCATGTGTCTAGAACATAGTTTATCGCAGAATAATCCCCAGATGGGCTACTTTACGCTCAGCAGAAGAACAAGAGATGGAGCTCTTTGGGTCACTAGCGCTGCGGGTCAGCAAGGGCGAACGCCCTGAGACATACCGTATCCCCCCCCCCCCCTCTACGGCATCGAGGCTCCGCCCTCAACTCCCCAGAGGCGATCTCCAAGGTGGGGGAGGGGGCGGGAGGGTACGCTAATTTCACTAACAGTGATTAGGCCCGGCGAATACGGGCGCTGCTCGTTAACGGCCACATCACTGTGGGCTGCGCGCGTCTTTCGAAAAGAGGCGGGGATTCTAGGGGTCGCGGCGGTGGAGGCTCCGTTATTGTTGTAGGCCCTCGCGGCTCCGTGCTGGGCCGTTTTTTAATTCCGGTGCCGGCGCCGCAGATAAGAATTAGCGCGAGTGCTGGCGGCGTAGATTAGGGCCGGGCGTGCTGCACGGCGCGGCGCGGCGCGTGTCTTGGAAATGCAATTTCCATCGCGCGCGGCATGACGCACGCGGTCGCACACGTCGCGCGCGTGGCGAGCGCGTGCCGTCCTGTTTGCCGGGCTTTTATTGCGGCGGTTCCTTCCCTTCTCCCTCGCAGGCCGGCCCCTTCACAAACGGGGGCGACGTCTGCCTCCTGCCCCCGAGCCGCTCTGAATCACTTCTTCTCCTCTCCCGGCCGCACCGCCGCAAAAACGCGCCTGCTCCAGTTACCCCGCGAGGTGAGGGACCACCGGCTCTGTCCCGCAGCGGCCCAAAATTTAATTTAATACCAGCTACTTTGCTGCTCACGACCCGATCGCGATTAAGTGATATACTGTTTCATTCTATGACAACGTAGGTTTTGTTAGCGAATAATACGGATTACCGCAAGACCGTACTGGAACCCTTCAGTCTTTACGGGGTATTGCACCGTAGGAAGTACCTCAGTCAGCCGCCATTTTTTTCGAAATGATTGTATTTTACTATTACTAGTTTGAGGCCTAAGCCCATCGTGAGATAGTAGCGTTGACAGTGAATGCAAAACAGGAAGCCCTGTGGTTCAAATGGTTCAAATGGCTCTGAGCACTATGGGACTTTACTTCTGACGTCATCATTGCCCTAGTACCTAGAACTACTTAAACCTAACTAACCTAAGGACATCACACACATCCATGCCCGAAGCAGGATTCGAACCTGCGACCGTAGCGGTCGCGCGGCTCCAGACTGGAGCGCCTAGAACCGCTCGGCCACTCCGGCCGGCGAAGCCCTGTGGAGACGAGGAATAGTAGGTAAGCATATGGTCCCTGGGACGTGTTGGCGGTTCTCCATTGAAAACACTTCTCTTGGTAGTCTTACTTACAACAGGTGCTTTTCGTAATTTGATGGAACAACAACGTACTGTTACGAAAAAATTGTTTCTTTTCAAGTATGAAAGACGATGACATCACTTTGTAACATACAGTAATTACATGACTCCTACAGAATACCATTTAAATTGCATTGGAGAATGACAAGCACTCCTTGCACTGACAACAGAATAGAGGAAATGAAAACTGGTTAAAACGAAAATGGTGTGAACTCGGGGTTTTTTAATAGAAAACTTTCATTTTCTTCGAGCAGAGTCTGTTACAGGTAAAATAAACTCTTCTTTTCCAAATAGTGTGGAACATATTCTTTTCTATAGGTTTGAAAAGCAATGGCAATGGCAAGGAAAGCGTTTCTGAAGAAGAGAAATTTGTTAACATCGAGTATTGATTTAAGTGTCAGGAAGTCGTTTCTGAAAGTATCTGTATGGAGTGTAGCCATGTACGGAAGTGAAACATGGACGATAAATAGTTTGGACAAGAAGAGAATAGAAGCTTTCGAAATGTGGTGCTACAGAAGAATGCTGAAGATTAGATGGGTAGAGCACATAACTAATGAGGAGGTATTGAATAGAATTTGGGAGAAGAGGAGTTTGTGACACAACTTGACTAGAAGAAGGGATCGGTTGGTAGGACATGTTCTGAGGCATCAAGGGATCACCAATTTGGTACTAGAGGGCAGCGTGGAGGGTAAAAATCGTAGAGGAAGACCAAGAGATGAATACACTAAGCAGATTCAGAAGTATGTAGGCTGCAGTAGGTACTGGGAGATGAAGAAGCTTGCACAGGATAGAGTAGCATGGAGGGCTGCATCAAACCAGTCTCAGGACTGAAGACCACAACAACAACAACAACAACAGGTTTGAAAAGTGTTATACATTGCAACCACTTCATCTGTTTGTGCTCCTATTCATTTCTAAGGAAAGCAGTGAAAAGTAGTGAAATCTTACACATTTTATGCCGTCTACACGATAATGCTGTAATTCAGTGTCTTCCTCAGCCAGAGGAATGGTTATCACAAGTAATCAAAACACACACATCAAAACTAGAAGCAGAGATCTGCAAACGAATTCCAGCAACAAATACTAAGTGACAAATGATCCATTCTGTCTTGAGAGCCATATGCATACAACATAGCAGGTGAGCAGCAGAGCAACAAGGACGCTTTGTCAGTGCTGGTTGCCTACAAACAGGGGCAAGTATGCATTAAGAAAACCTATGGAACGTAACATCGGAGGTCATCAGTCCCCTAGACTTAGAACTACTTAAACCTAAGGACATCACACACATCCATGCCCGAGGCAGGATTCGAACCTGCGACCGCAGCAGCCGCGTGGTTCTCGACCGAAGCGCCTAGAACCGCGCGGCTACCGCGGCCGGCTAAGACAACCTATCATTTTGGATATAACGCTTCAACAATAACTGGGGTCTATTCTGGATCAGGTGTTTGACCCTGTGCAGGACTGCTTAGGTGTTTTAAACCTTAACAATCAGTATTTATAATCTGCTTCTCCGTATTCTTCACCACTCATAGCCTTATGGTGCCAGCTGACAAATACCTCACAAACGGTTGATTTTTTTTTAGCAGCATTAAATGGTTGCTGTGTGTTTATTGAGGTACTAGCGGTACATGCAAGTTGACTGCTGCCATTGGTGCTTTTCTGGAAAAGAGAACTATCTGCTTCTGTATTGACTTGCATCCGCGTTAAAGGATGATGGAAGGTGGGTGGAGTGATGAGCTGAGATGGGGTTGTAGCGAGGTATGATTTAATGGTAGACTGGTGATTCATTCTAGAGAAAGGTAGATGTTGGTGCAGGCCATTTATCGCGAGTTTAACAGTTTTTCCCGTTGTTATCTTGGGGTTTATCAGTTGTGTGGTGTAACTTGTGTTCGACTCGTAAACAACTGCGTGTTCTGAACGTGAGTTAGAGCACTATCTACCTACGATCGTTAACAGCAAACCGCTCCGTACCATATTCATCAGAGGACTTCCAACTTGTGTGTGATGAAACAGGTCCATCGATGAAAAACCTGGTTTGGTACCCTCCTTTAGACGAACGAAGGTTTGTATGATGTACTCCATTCCTCTGCCACATCTTGTGCATAAATCAAGTCTTCAGTTTCATATAGGTATGAAGCGACTGTTACTACACTTTTCATATTTGTCCTATCCAAAATGCATGCAATGGATACTAGGGGAGAGGGCAAGTTGTAGGATTTTTTAGTTGGTTGGTGTATAAGATGCGCAAATATTCTAGTAGAAAATCAAACAGCACCTGGGTATCTCAGTAACATGACCATATAGTTATGACAAACTGTGGAAAAAATACGAAACATGTTATAAAGTCGAAAAAATTCGAGGAAAACTTAGTATAAATACGAAAAATTGACGTGCAATACGTAAAAATGTAGGGAAATACGATGAGATGTTTAAAATCGCGAAAACGCAGCAAAATCATGGAAACTGACTGGGTGGCCGAGCGGTTCTAGGCGCTACAGTGTGGAACCGCTACGGTCGCAGGTTCGAATCCTGTCTCGGGCATGGATGTGTGTGATGTCCTTAGGTTAGTTAGGTTTAAGTAGTTCTAAGTTCTAGGGGACTGATGACCTTAAAGTTAAGTCCCATAGTGCTCAGAGCCATTTGAACGAAATTAGAAAAAAATACCATGAAATGAGTACAGAGCAAAATCAACACAATTATGTGTCCCGGAGGAAGAGAGTAGACTTATGCTACATATACCCACCTTAATGGTGGAAAGAGACAGTATTTTCCCGCACATGTGAAATAGAACCTAACGTCGGACCATGAATTCTGTGTGCAGGAAGCAAGGTTACCAGGAGCGACAGTCCGCTGCGGTACGACCGTTACATCTCCTCTGGCCAGTGATGCTGGTGTTTATTTCCTCGTAAGATGTCACTCTTTCTTCATCTGCATTTTAGGCTACCAGCGATAATTTTATAGGACTGTCTTGAATATATCATAATTTCCAAACTTTAATAAGGCTTGAACTTCATAAACAGCAGGCATTATACACTTCTGGGAACCTATGTAGTGTTTGTGTTATAAAGAATCGACGTTTTCTTTGGTGTGAAAGGCAACAGTTTTATTACTTTACAGTTTGTCGCCATAGTTTATCGTAGAGAAACTTGCATGGAGAATGTATGTCATGCGCTGGAAATATGGTTCTCACATTGGAATATTGACAGCGTTGCATTCTGCATGAGTAATAGGTTGGAAACCGTCTGGCTTTAACATTATAGCATGTATAAGTGCAGAACTGTGTAGCCTTAGAAGTATGTGTGTTTATGCTCCACAATCATTTCTTTCTTACCATTACCTTCTTGGTATTGATCCCAGACACTAGAACAATATTTTAGGATTGATACCGCAGTTGATTTACGTAAAATGCTTGAAATTCCGTCTGTATGGAACTCCATCATGCATAAAACCACACGTTTCTTCTTAACCGTCTGTTACATCGTCAGTGCAATTTCATATCTGCCATACACCGATAAGGGGTGCTAATCTCCTCAAGATGCGCGCATCTGGAGAGATCTTGTGCTGCTGGACGAGTGCTGTGAATAGGATTGGTGCAGAACAGTCTTCGCTGAACAGCAGTTAGAGACTTGGCCCGCTTTGTTGCTTCAAAAGATGTGGAATGTAGCTTTCTACTGCTGGTCAGCTGCAAATTAAATCGGTGACCATGTTGCAGGGAGGGTTGGTCAGAGACATTGTGGGGAGATCTTTCAATCTCTAACTTTATTCCAAGAATGCGAGAATGCTCTGTGACTCCATCCGTATAAAGAAAGATGGGTAAACGTAAATTATGCACTATGATCAAAGTGCTAGAAATATATAGATCAGTATAGGACACTGTATGGTATACTTTGGTATATACGTTCGAGATTTAACCATGACTGGACATACAGCACGGTCATGTATCTATATTTGCAATCTACTATATGGTATTCGCAAAGTAGTGGAGGGGCAGTTTAGCGATGACGCAGAAGTTGTGGAGCGTGCTGTCGTGTCGCTGGTCGGTATTGGAATAACGGAAAAAACTGAAAAAATTGCTAAAACTGATTGCACTGTCAACTGTGGTGCGTATTACGGTACATTGTCCCATATTGACAGTGTCTTTTCCATCCCATCTTTCCACTGGTACGCTGTTGATTACCACTACTACCATTACTGATGCCACTTGTTGAGATGGAGAGAAAGTCTTCCGGCGATGTCCTGATTGAAATACTGATCATTTATGTGACTACAGTATGAAGAATCAGTCGAAATGGAACACTGAGATATATGCTACACTGTGAAAGTTGAGATTAAATGTAGAGGTCATCAATCAACTCTGGGTAACTGTGTGGAAACGCTCCACAATGCCGCAAAATTCTTTCAGTTTCCTTATGCCGCTATGTCTTTCACTTTTTGTCAATATGAAACACAGCCTCTGACTTTTCTTTCAATCATCTGGTGTGTTGTGAGAGCAACAGCAGCATAATTTACAACTTATGATGTCTAGCTTTCTGTGAGAGCCAATGGATCGAGACATGTTAATGTCAGTTCAGCAACTAACACAGACCCCGACGTCGTGGCGGAAAAACGAAATGTATGCACAAAGCTGCAGCCATACATTGCTCGGTTGTGTTACAACAGAAAGAAAACATGTAGCACGGAACAACACAAGGACCCTCTCCTGCGACATAGTCTATGGAATACGGTCCTCCTACAGTACACGTGATGAAACTTTATACTGGTCTATGGAAGTGACTTCGATCACTTGCCACCTGTTCCAATGGAGCAACACATGTGTATTTAAAGGGATCACCTCAGATAGTCAATGTCAAAATGCAGACAATATTTCTTTTCGATATATTGGGGGAGAGAGATGCAATAAAATATTATCGAGTTCTCTACCGGATGACGTTAGCGGAATTTTTATACTTCTGTATTGGGTGGTACAAAATAACAAGGATGGAGAGAATGTTTGTGTCACAGACATGAATGCACCCTGCGAGATGCAGATCTTGTTATATTTCTAGCTCTGCAGACATCATTTTCAGGCACAAGATGCTCTTCTTAGAGCAATTGAGAAGGCGTCAGTTGCAAGATGATGTAATGTGGTGTGGGGTACCGATGGAAGATGGATTGTTAGATATGGGTATCGTGAGAAAGACTGTCTCAATTGTGGTCTTTCTCGGCGATTGGCTGCCGCTTTCGGAAGTTGCGCGCCAAAATGACGATCTTCTGTTACTAATATTCGACAGCCTAAACAGCGTATTTACTTGTATCTCACATTTAAAGCATCTTTTAATAGCATGCTATCATTCCATTATTTCACAAGTATTAATAACTAGCAGAATAATAAACAGCTACTAAACGAAAAGACAGACAAAGCGCTTCGGAGATCTTCGGATCACGCGTAACTTGGATGGCGGGCGAAGTGGTTCAGCTGTCAGATCAGAGCTGGTTTGGAAGCCTCGGAGGACAGATGTCTGCCGCGGTCGGTGTCAAGTTTAGACTTTATTAGCAAGTATGGTTATATGAATGAGTAGCTGAGAACAGTATGATTGTAATTGCATAAATATGCAGTTCATTAACTTGCTGAACACTGGAAATTATTTATGACTCTAAAGTGGAATGTAATTAGGCAGTTTCTTATGTTCCGCCAAAAAAAGCGAATGGCGTCCTGTATAAACAAAATTATTGGAAATTTAATTACTTCTAAAATAACAGTTCCTCACTGTTTCCTACAACCTCAGTATAAAGGATTCATGAGCTACGTGCTGTTTCCTGCACAGGGAACAACTATAGAAGACTGCAGGTTGATGAACATTTATCAGAACTTATGCATTCCACTCGTGGCGGTGGAAGCAAATAGGCACCTTGCATGTACTGCTGTCTTAGTACAAATGAGATCAGTGACACGTCATCTATGGTATCACAAGAGGAGGTATGAAGGAGATAAATATTTTTGCGGGAAGGGGATTATCATATGCACATATAAGAGTATATCACTTCTCTCTAACTCTCTTTTTCAACTTATCTTTTTCAGCTTTCCGTAATCTCCTTCGGTCTGCAGTACCTGTATATAGTTTGGAGACGCACTGCGATGCAGTAGCAAAATCCTCATCCTTCTTCAAGTTCCCGTAACTGCTTGTACTATCTTTTCTGCTACCTCATGTTGCAGGAGAAAGCTTAATTTGGCGCTGGCCTTACACGTTGTATGCAGTTGGTGGAGCTGTGACAACACCAAGTTAGTCAAAACACAGTCCTGTCACATTATCTCAGCTCGGCCTGTTTCTCCACAGGATGCAGAAGGTCTGTGATACAGCGCTTTCTGACTTCCGTTCAGCTCCAGATTAAATTGGGACGATCACATGGACAAAGCTGCAGGGAGGGCGGGACAGAGGATGAGGAACGGTACAAGATGCATAGGAACTGTCTAAAAAAACCACACTGGAGTTTTGCCGTACGGGTTCCTTAGCAAATAGGTTCAAAAAAGTCACTTGTTTCAGGATATGAGAGTGGCACGTCTATGATTGATCAGTGGTTGTTATCATTAAAAGACGTCTCCACAGGATTCAATGCAAGTATGTGGTTGAATGGATATACTTGATTCCGAATCGCAGACACATTTCTACCAGATAGCGTAACACTATCAATGACTCTTGTGTGTGCCTGTAGACCATGGCCGCATTTTATGAGAGATAACGGTAACATAGTTGTTGTGATCGTGTTTTTAATAGTGTGGTCCTTACATGAAAGGTATGTTGCCAGGGGCAGAATCCTTCTGCGGTCAGCTGAAAATGTTGGTTCCTCTAAAAGAACATCGCGTTCATTCCAGGGATTTCCATTTCATCTACTTGGTGAGTGTACTCCAGCTGTCGAAAAAAAAATTACTCGCCATGTAACGTGACTCGCATGATAAATTTAATTAATTAACCTATCAGTTTGAAATCAGTGAAGTGCTACCTGGTGGGTGGAATTGATGGCTAGGGTTCCACGTATATGATTCGGGAGTGGGAGCAGTATCGGGCATTTTTTCGTTGCGGTGATACCTTTTAACGAAATTTCTATCTTCCACCTACACAGGAGAGACAACCGTCATAATAAAATCAGGTGTATTACCGAATTTATAAAGTGATAAATGCTATATTTGCAACTTCTCTCTGCCGTTACCTGCAGGGATTTTGTATGTGGCGACGAATTTGGTTACTTTAAGGGAGTTCGAAAGTGAGGAGGCCTCCTGTGGCAGAGGTAGATTTTGGCACTCCATTAACAGCCAGAGATGAGTTAAATAGTAAGCTGATTGTAACAGAATTTTTCTACCTGGTGAGAGAATACTAAGAGGAAATGTAGCCTATGCCATACCTGTACAGGATTTTCAAAACAAGTAACGATAGTTTAGCGTTATGAAGACGCGTGTATGCCACAATTGCTTGTGTCTTCGAAAATAACTTGTATAAAAGGGAGAAATCTACATTCTGCTTGAGAAATTCGAGGTGTATGGCCAACAACATGGCAGTCTCGGATTGGGTAAATTGGATTTTTTAAACTGGGGAGTCCATGTCGGGTGGAATTGGTTAGAACTACTGTGTACATCTGAGCCGCAGCTCTTTCTTTTGCACTGCACCACAGCTGGCAGCGTTTTTATCCCTGTGCACCATGGCTGTCGGCAGAAGGGGTCACTAGGCTTCAGCAATTGGAAGTTGCGGATTAACTCAGCCTGTGACGGTCGGTTAGATACAAAGAATGCACCAACCTGTCTGACCTTGCCTACAGCAGTGGAGGTTAGTGAAGTGACCAATGCACTGGGTGAGCGGGGATAGAAGCTGATGTGTGCGTTGCGTAAGAGAAGATTCAAAATGACATGTGTTTGCATTGGAACATCCGAATTCCTAGCACTCCAGTCATCCCCGGATACCTTCCATGGTCCGAGGTGGCGCGCATCTACAAACACGCACGTCCATGACTGCGGCTGCGGCCCCAGCGGTAGTTTCCACCGCCATCTGGGGGTTGGCGCCGGTAGCGGATGAGAGGATTGTGGACCTCGGGACAGGAGTGCACGAGGTGTGTGAGTGTTTTCAGCGATCTGCTACATCTAGCCATGTGAACTACTGCTACGGATCAGATCATGGTTTAAGTGTGTGGGGTTTAGTGCTTCTCACCACACTGCAGTGGACTCTGTCTTGCAGTGGTATTTCCTGTTGTCTCCATCGTACGAGCCGGCCGCTGTGACCGAGCGGTCCTAGGCGCTACAGTCCGGAACCGCGCTGCTGCTACAGTCGCAGGTTCGAATCCTGCCTCGGGCATGGTTGCATGTCATGTCCTTAGGTTAGTTTAAGTAGTTCTAAGTCTAGGGGACTGATGACCTCAGATGTTAGGTCCCATAGTGCTTAGAGCCATTTGAACCATTTGAATCCATCGTACGAGACAGTAGGCCCTTCGTCCTTCCGAATGTAGTGGAGAGAACCAATTTAGCAGTTCTATAATGCTTTAAAAACCCAATCATGGCGTCAATTTCCCAACTGATAGCGATCTCTGACATCTAGCCATGACAACTTATTACTACGGATTGGATCACGGTTTAAGTGTGTCATGTTTAGTGCTTCTTAATATATCGCAGTGGAATCTGTTTAGAAGCGGTGTTTGTCGTCATTGTTACTATCCCATCATGTGGTAGACCCTTCCTCCTTCCGAAAGTAGCGGAGAGAATCAGTTTAGGAATTCTATAGTGCTTTAGAAACCCAATTGTGACATCGAATTAATGATTGACCAACTTATTGTTTCCAATCGTTGTATTGTGAGCACATGTCTGTCCCTCCCGCAAATTGTTTAAGGACATAGCCTGCAAATGAGTTGAAATTTGAAATCTCTAACGTAATGGACCAAATGAAATAACTGTGTCAGGATCCACCGACAGGAGGCAAGGGGAAACAAATCCAGTAGTGTTTGGAAGCTGGGTGGTTGCAGGATCGACTCCCACAAAATATTAGAATTCTAATATCCACCAATAGCAAGCAAGGAAAAATTGTCCCATACAAAGGGTATTGATTTAATTAATTAGCCAATCAATCTGATACAGTGAGGAAATATTTCCAAGTCATGTACTACTAGGGGTTTACTAGGTAAACGCTACTTTGTTTATGGTTTGGTCCGGCCGCGATCGACGGCATATGCAGACCTGGCAGAGGCACATGATACGTACCCTTAAGAGAGAGTGAGTGCTTGTGTTTTGACAGGAATTTCTCAGATATAAATATCAAATGGTTGCCACCACATGACGCTTCAGTTTGTGGTTTAGCGCAGTATTTCATGTAGGTATGCAGCAGCCGACAGCCGACAGTGGTGTGACGAGCCGGCTGGCGTTCCCAAGTCCCTCTGGTGCGCTCCGACTCTGGACTGCCGGCACGGATGGCGAGACGTGAGAGAGTTTTTCAGGTATGTGTGACAGTGTGACAGTGTAATTACCTGTTTCCTTACGTGATCGGAATGAAAATCCGTCGCTATTTTTAAAATATTCCACACACAGCGATCGATTTCCAGACAAATTATTTAAATAAACTGTATTCCACACACCATCTAGTATCCAATTCAGTGTTTAAATAAACACTATTCCACGCATTGCCTTGTCTACCAGAAATTGTTTAAGCAATATTCCATACAATGCAAACTTTTTCCCGCGAAATTCTTTAAGTAAGTAAATAAACTACAGTATATTCGACACACACCCTTGTATCTCGTAAATTGTTGACATAGATAATATTTTGCACATTTTCTAAATTTTTTAAACAATATTCTATACAGAGCAATCGATTTCCTGGCAAATAACCTATCAATTGAGTCTTTTCCTCTCCAATTTTCAAGTGTGGGACGCAGGGGTAGGGTTCAAATAGCTCTGCGCACTATGGGACTTAACTGCTGAGGTCATCAGTTGAGGGGTAGGGCTGGGGGTTTCCCAGAGGGGTAGGGGTTACTTAATTGATCGAGTTAATTAATTAATCAATCAGATTTATATCAAAAGTGTGTTTGTATCAGCGAGGGGTTTCACAGAGGGTGGGGGAGGGGAAGGAGGGGAAGGGGGATGGGTAACATGGAAAACCACTTAACCAAACAACAGGTTAAGGACATGTCAATGAAAAGGACGGATTATGCCCAGGGGGTCATATTGCCCCTGGATGTATATTTGGCCTTGAATGGATGCAACCTGCACTAAAAAATTGCTCTCATGTCCTTGTTGCCCTGTTACTGAGGTGCTCAATGTAGATGGCACCCATTTTTATACATCCTTCACCCTGCCTTCTCAGAAATCACGAACTTATGAGAGCAAACCTGCCTGCCATTGCATTTGGTCGTATGATTGAGATACCCACTCCTGTAATGTGTGTCTGTCGTCGATGGTTGTAGAATACACCAATGCTTTGAAATCAGTGGGGAGTTTATGCTTCTAAACTTCCACGAGAAATCCATCACTTATTAATTTTTCTGTTAAGTACAGTCACATAAGGTGTAGAAATGGGGTGCTGCTCGTGTCCATAAACCTTGTCTGTTGTCTTTCAGCCGGCCGAAGTGGCCGTGCGGTTCTAGGCGCTACAGTCTGGAACCGCGTGACCGCTACGGTCGCAGGTTCGAATCCTGCCTCGGGCATGGATGTGTGTGATGTCCTTAGGTTAGTTAGGTTTAAGTAGTTCTAAGTTCTAGGGGACTGATGACCACAGCAGTTAAGTCCCATAGTCCTCAGAGCCATTTTTTTTTTTTTTTTTTTTGTTGTTGTCTTTCAGCAAAGGGCAATGTTCGCCATTAGCGCGGGTAATGCATGATATACAGCTTCCATTATTTTTTCTGGTTTATTGTATGGTCCTATGGGTGTTGTAGAGTTGTAGAACAACTCCTTCCAACACGTTGACACTGAAGCGGACTCCATACCTTGTTCCATGATTGCTCACATTTGCATCTGACCACTCTTGGTAATTAAGGAAATTTATCACCCCACTCAGGGACAATCCCATCTTGCCCGAAAATAAAGCTGTGTACTATGGGTCTTCAGCACTTCATGTTAAATTTCCACTTACAGAAATATAATCATGCACGGCGGTCTTGTTGACAGAGAGCTTTTTTAAGTGGTATGTATAAAGTAATTGCTCATACAGATATTACCACATGAGAGTGGGGTTTATACTTCAAGGCTTCCGCAGGTTCACTTCTTCCAACATTTATTTTAGGATCATCTCCTACTGGTCCAATAGTCACTACTCCATATCCAGCATGTGAACTCTGTGAGATATGCTACGATCCCTTGTCCTTAACGCTAACATTTCCGCGTCTGCAAATTGCTGGAAGAGCTGGATGCCTTTCTTGTCGCCACTTCACTACCCACCAGTATGCCGTTATCTAAGTGTCTGCATGGAGTGCTATTCATATGAACGTGACCGAAAGTTTGTTAGATGTTTGCGAATCATGTAACTGGGGCGGGACTTGGGTACCAGCCCTTCATTTGACTAGTGGGATGTGGGAAACCGCCTAAAAACCATATCCAGGCTGGCGAGCAAACAGACTCTGGCAGTCAGTACGCTTGGCGGATTCGATCCGGGCAGGCGCACTTCCAAGACCCGGAAGCTTCGTTTTAACATTTGCGGCTATCCGGGCAGACAAACAATTCCACTATACAATGAAAGTTATATCCCATATGAAATAACAGTGCTTCGTTTCACAGCTTACATTGGTCACACTTCATGAAATACTTATCTTGTTCTGGTGCTAGCACAGCCTCAAAACGATATGTATGAAGTGGCTGATGTAGTAGGTAGCAAAATAATAATAATCAAAAAGTAACGAACGTCATCAGAAGACAGCCTACAACAGTGCAGTGAGTACTGTCCAGTCACGACACAGTACAGTATAAAGATCGTATCATCGGCAAAGTAGAACTCGCGCGCTCTTGTGCGTGCGTGTGTGTGTGCGTGCGTGCGTGTGTGTGAGTGTGTGTGTGTGTGTGTGTCTGTTTAATTATTTGTAATATGTATTCCTCGAGTTCATGTTATTTACTTTAGCTTTTATTTACTTTAGATTCTTAATCTAAGATACGTACGTCAGCTAATCCTTCCTTCTAAAAAATGAATTAGATAGTAAAAGCGAGAGCTGTAATATTATTCTTGCAGTCTTGACAAAAGAAGGCAACAACGACAAAGTACATGGACAAGAAGATTAAAAACTTGTAAAGAAATCAGACTGCAGTTCAGAGAAGAAAAAAAGAAAAAAAAAGAAAAAAAAAACGAGAAAGGCAAGCAGCAGTTGGGAAGAGAGTGAGACATTATTCAATCTGTGCGTTATGCAACCAGTAAAGGAAACCAAGGACAAATTGAAAACGGTAGTAAAGGTAAGGAGAAAGAAAAAAAAAATCTTTGTTATTTGCCGACGACATCGGATTCCTATCAGAGACACCAAAGGCCTTGGATGATTAGCTGAACGGAATGAATAGTGTTTTGAAGAAAGGTTATTAGATGATATCAACAAAAGTAAAACAAGTGTAATGAAATACAGTCGAATTAAATCAGGTGGAATTGCATTAGGAAGGGAGACTGAGTGCACAAGGTTTGCTATTTAGTAGCAAAATAACTGATGAGCATACAAAACGCAGACTGACAATAGCAAGAAAAACATTTCTGAAAATGAGAAATTTCGGTATCGAGAATTCTTTACTGAGTGTATTTGTCTAGAGTGTAGCCCTGTAAGTAAGTGAAACGAGAATGTGGACGCCAGACATTCGTTTCAAGAAGAAAATGTGGTGCTACAGGAGAATATCGAAGACTGGATGAATAATCATACAAGTAATGAGATATCCTGAATCGAATTGGGGAGAAAAGAGCGTTGTAGCAATACGATTTGAAGAGGTCGTTTGGTTGGACACATTCAGAAGAATCAAGGCATTGTCAGCTTGGTAATGGAGGGAATTGTAACGAGTAAAATGTGTATGGGGAGAACAAGGGTTATGATGTGTAAACGCAGACTGAAGCTATGAATGAAAATTTGTGTCAAGGTTGGCATTTGAACCCAGGTCTCCTGTTCTCAAGGCAGATGCGCTAACCACTGCGCTACCCTGGCATACTGGTTTTGCACCCCAGCACGGACTACCCTAGCACGCCTCCCTCCTCAAACCAAATTCCCATTCACGCCTCCGCCCACTTGGGTTCGAATCCCGGCCTTCATACAAACTTTCATTTATTGCTTCAGTCTGCGTGTATGCATCATAGGCGTTTGAGACTTGAAAAGACGTTTGAAACCATGTAGTTTAATTATACCAAGGCTGGACGACAGTAAGCATGTTCGAATCGATATAGGTTGCAGAAGTTGCTACATACAGAGATGAAGAGGCCTGGACAGGTTATACAGGCATGGAGAGCTGCTTCAAACCAGTCCTCAGACTGATGACCGCAACCGGAATATAGCGTTAACTCACTAATGGCACTCGAAGCTACCTGCTGAGGAAATTCACCTTTATACAGCCATATACACTGAAACGCCAAAGAAACTGGTACAGGCATGCGTATTCAAATACAGAGATATGTAAACAGGTAGAATACGGCGCTGCGGTTGGCAACGCCTGTATAAGACAACGAGGGTCTGGCGCAGTTATTAGGTCGGTTGCTGCTGCTACAATGGCAGGTTATCAAGATTTAAGTGAGTTTGAACGTGGTGTTACAGCGCACGAGCGATGGAACACAGCATCTCCGAGGCGGCGATGAAGTGGGGATTTTCCCGTACGACCATCTCACGAGTGTACCGTGAATATGAGGAATTCTGTAAAACATTGAATCTCCTACATCGTTGCGGCCGGAAAAAGATCAAGCAAGAACGATGCCAACGACCACTGAAGAGAATCATTCAACGTGACAGAAGTGGAATCCTTCCGCAAATTGCAGCAGATTTCAATGCTGGGCCATCAGCAAGTGTCAGCGTGCGAAACATTCAACCAAACCTCATCGATATGGGCTTTCGGAGCTGCAGGCTCACTCGTGTACCCTTGATGACTGCACGACACAAAGCTTTGCGCCTCGCCTGGGCATTCAACACCGAAATTGGACTGCTGATGACTGGAAACATGTTGCCTGGTTGGAGCAGTCTCGTTTGAAATTGTATCGTACAGATGGACGTGCACGGGTATGGAAACAACCTCATGAAGCCATGGACCCTGGATGTCAGCAGGGAACTGTTAAAGCGGCTGGAGCCTCTGTAATGGTGTGGGGCGTGTGCAGTTGGAGTGATATGGGACCCGTGATACGTCTACATACGATTCTGACAAGTGACACGTACGTAAGCTTCCAGTCAGATCACCTGCATCCATTCACGTCCATTGTGCATTCCGACGGACCTTGGCAATTCCAGCAGGACAATGCGACACCCCACACGTCCAGAATTGCTGGAGTGGCTACAGGAACACTCGTACGAGTTTAACACTTCCGCTGGCCACCAAACCCCCCAGACAGGAACATTATTGAGCATATCTGGGATGATTTGCAACTTGCTCTACAGAAGAAATCCCCACCCTCTCGTAGTATTACGGATTTATGGACAGCCCTGCAGGATTCATGATGTCAGTTCCCTCCAGCACTGCTTCAGACATTAGTCGAGTCCATTTCACGTTGTGTTGCGGCACATCTGCGTGCTCGCGGGGCTCTGCACGATATTAGGTAGGTGTTTCAGTTTCTTTGCTCTTCAGTGTAAAAACAAACACTGAATTCCTGAAGCAACTATAGAGTAAACCATGAAGCGACTGAAGAGTAAATGTCTAGAGCCATACTGTTCGATTTTCTGTTATACCTGGCGACGCAAAATTGTGAAGAGGAGTTCCACTGCGATAAAACTCGGTTCTGCGAGGAGTGCACGAGATTTTGTCAACGCCCAGGCACAATGTGTGACAGCTGTACGTCAGCTGGTCCACGGGAGCGCTCTAGTAAGATACTCTCGTGTCTCCAGCGACACGTGCCAGGACTGCTGTCGTCAGAAAACAGCACCGTTGAATAAAGCTAGCAGAGAATGGGGGGAAGCGCCCTGGCACCCAACTACACGATGTGTCCGTATCCACGTACTAGATGACTCGCTACTGTTTATCAAACCAACGACGGCGGAGGAGTGGCAGCTCTTATTGAAAGCTCGTCCTGGTTGTCCCTGGGCACGTGCGCGGCTGTTTTTTGCGCGCACACCTGACGCGGCAGGCGCGCGCCGCGCGGCTCTCTGCTGCTACAGTGGCCGCCAGGCAGAAAGCGCGACAAGAGGGTCTGGGCAGGGGACACCCGCGGCTGACACGCGACGAACGCGTGCCCGTCTTGAGTGCTAATCCTGTGAGGCGCGGGCACAGCTCGCCCCATATTAAGTACCCGCTCACTCTGCAGAAAGCAATCTACGAACAGTGAATCAGCGATAAGGAAATACGGGCTTCCGAGGACAAGCAAACTGTTTCATTGCCCGATGGATGATCCTTATCTCTGCTTGATATTCCGAAATGTGCTTGAACAAAACTGATTTTTCATTTTCAAGTGTAAACCGGATTTTCAGTGTATATACTATTAGCAATACAATCTACACAAATGCATATTTTAGGCATAGATTCATTATCTCGGTTCCAGAATCACCATTGTTTCGACTGGTTTGATGCTACTTCATCAGGGGTATTAAACGGGGTAAAATCATGCAATAACTGTGGTTGTACTTTGATCTTCAGTCCAAAGACAAGCAGCTCTCCCTGCCAGTCTATACTGAGCAAGCTCCACCATCTAACTACTGCAACCTACATCCATGTGAATAAGTTTACTATCGCCCTTTGTAGTTTTTATTCTCCTCTGATACCTCAGGATGCGTTCTATCAACCAATTCTTCTTCTAGTCAGCTTCTGCCATAAACGTATTTTCTCCCCTATTCGATTCAATATCTCATCCTGATTTATCCGATCTTCTTTTACAACCTTCAGCGTCTTCCGTATAAAGCTGCAATATTTTTTTTTTTTTTTTTTTTTTTTTTTGCGTCATCAGTCATCTGACAGGTTTAATGCGGCCCACCACGAATTCCTCTCCCGTGCCAACATCTTCACTCAGAGTAGCACTTGCAACCTACGTCCTCAGTTATTTTCTGGATGTATTCCAATCTCTATCTTCCTCAACAGTTTTTGTTCTCTACAGCTCCGTCTAGTACCATGTATTCTTAACAGATGCCCCGTTACCAGAATGAGAGACGAGGTACTGGCAGAACTGAAGTTGTGAGGACGGGTCCTGAGTCGTGCTTGGGTAGCTCAGATGGTAGAGCACTTTCCCGCGAAAGACAAAGGTCAGGAGTTCGAGTCTCGGTCCGGCACACAGTTTTAATCTGCCAGGAAGTTTCAGATGTCCTGTTATCCTGTCCCTTCTCCTTTTCAGTGTTTTCCACATATTCCTTTCCACCAATTCTGCGGTGAACCTCCTCCTTCATGACCTTATGACTCCACCTAATTTTCAACATTCATCTGTAGAACCACACCTCAAATGCTTCGATTCTCTTCTGATCCGATTTTCCCACAGTCCAGATTTACTAGCATACAATGCTATGCTCCAAACATGCATTCTCAGAAATTTCTTCCTCAGATTAAGGCCTATGTCTACTAGTAGACTTTTCTTAGTCAGGTATGCCCTTAGTTAGTCTGCTGTTGATGTCCTCTTTGCTCCGTCCGTCATTGGTGATTTTGCTGTCTAGGTAGCAGAATTCCTTAACTTCATCTATTTCGTGACCATCAATCCTGATATTAAGTTTCTCGTGTTCTCATTTCTGCTACTTCTCATTACTTACGTCTTTCTTCGCGTTACTCTCACTGCGATTTATAGTTAAATTTATATTCGATGTTCGTGAGTTTCTCGAAAAGCTTTTCTTGCTATTGCCAGACGGCATTTTATATCTTCTTTCGGCAAGCGGGGTGCACTCAGTTATTTTGTTGCCCAAACATGAAAAATATTCTGCTACTTTCAGTGTCTCGTTTCCTGACTTAACTGGACTACACTCCATTCCCTTTGCTTTACTTTCAATGATCTCCATTATGAAACTTCTTCTCATTAAATTATACATCTATTCATGTCCTTTGCAGTCTCTTGACAGGATTACAGTGCCATCAATGAACCTAAAAGTTTTCATTTCTTCTTTCTGGATTTCCATTTCCAAGTTTGTTTCGTTTCCCTTGCGCAAGGAGACTGAATAACATGCGGCATAGTCTACAGCTCTACCTCGTTCCATTCTCAATTACTGCTTCCTTCGACTCTTAGAAGGGATGGGAAAAACGCCCCGTAGGTAGCAGCCGTATTAGAAAGTTGTTAAGTAAACAAAGAGAGCTTCAACGCAGATTCAAGAGAGAATAAAACCTAGGTGACAAATAAAAGCTGAATGAAACGAAAATGAGCGTAAGGAGAGCAATGGCAGAAGCATTCAGTGACTTAGAAAGTAAAATTTTGTCAAAACCTATTTGACTAAAATTCTTAAGAGGTTTAGTCCTCCTTAAAATCATTAAGCGGTTACAAATCGTCTATTCAGTTATCCATTGACCATACAGGCACCGAAGCGGAAGATGACAGAGAGAAGGCAGAAATACTGAATTCGGTCTTCCGAAATTGTTTCACCGCGGAAGATCGTAATACAGTCCGTCCTTTCAGTCAACGTACGAACATCAAAACGGCACATAGACAGTCGATCGCGGAATAGAAAAGCAACTACAATCACTTAGTAGTGGAAAGCCATCACGACCAGATGAGATTCCTGTGAGATTCTACAGAGATTATGCATAAGAACTTGCTCCCCTTCTAGCAGCAATTTACTGTAGTTCGCTGGAGCAACGAAGGGTACCCAGCGAGTGGAAAATAAAGCGCTTGTCATTCCCGTCTTCAAGAAGGTTCGTAGGACTTGCACATAACCATAGGTCTATATCGATGACGTCAATGTGTTGTAGGATTATGGAACATGTTTTATGCTCAAGAATTATGACGTTTTTGGAGAAAGGAAATCTCCTCTTTAAAAATCAACCTGAATTCCGCAAGCAGAGATCTTGCGAATTATATCTTGATGTAACAAAATCGACAATGAAAAGCTAATTTCCGGATAATCTCATGAAACTGTGATAGGACCGTCACTGTTTACATTGTATATAGATTATGTAATAGAAAGCATCGGAAGCTCGTTAAGACTATTCGCAGATGATGCTATTATCCACAAAAAAGTAGCAACGCCGGAAGGCAGTGCCGACTTGCAGAATGACCTACAGAAGATTGATGAATGGTGCAGAACCTGCCGGCTGATCCTGGACGTATGTAAATGTAAAATATTGCGCATAAATACGAAAAGAAATCCATTACTACACAACTACATTACTGATGAAAAATTGCTGGAAACGGAATCTTCGTAAAACATCTATAAGTAACTATTCAGAGTGACCTGAAATGGAGTGACCATATAAAACAGGTAATGGGAACGGCAGATGGTAGACTGGAATTCATAGGAAGAACCTTAGGGAAATGTAATTCATCCACGAGAGAAGTAGCTTACAAGGCGCTTATTCGACCGATTTTTGAGTTTTGTTCATCGGTCAGGGACCCTAGCAGGCAGGACTGACAGAAGAAGTAGTGAAGATCCAATTAACAGTTGGCGTTTCGTCACGGGATCGTTTAGTTGGCGCTAGAGTGTTACAGAGCTTAGCTTAGTTCCCGTCGTTCTCTCTGGATCATAGGGCCGTGACGAAATTCCTCCACCTGGTACGATTTCTAGCAAGTCTCTTCACTTCACTCCAGGTTTTCCCATCCTTTGCAGCTTTTCTCCCGATCGTCCTTTTCCACGTCTGTTTGGGACGACCACGTTTTCTAACTCCTTGAGGGTTCCAATCCAAAGCCATCCTTTCAATAGCTCCATATGGTTTCCTCAATGTATGACCAATCCAGTTCCATTTTCTTTCTTTGATTTGTATATTGATTGGTTGATGATTTGTCCCCCTCCAAGTATCTTCATTTGTCATTATATCTGACCATCTCACATTTAAAATACGCCGGAGACAGCGATTGATAAAAACTTGAAGCTGGTTTTTGATATGGTTAGTCACCTTCCGAGTTTCGCACCCATATAACAGAACAGCCTTCACATTGCTATTGAAAAGCCGGAGTTTGGTCTTCTTTGAGACGTTCCTATTTCTCCAGACAGGGTACAGTTGTACAAATGCACCATTTGCTTTGCGGATGCGACCACGGACGTCCTCCTCAGCGCCTCCTGTAGTCGTGACTATACTTCCGAGATAGAGGAAAGATTGGACCTGTTCTACGTCGTCTACATTAATGGCCAGCCTATTCGTGATGGTCGAATTTATCCGCATTTCTTTAGTTTTGCGAACATTTATCTTGAGGCCTACAACTTCCGCCTCTCTCTGTAACCTGGCCAGTTTCTCTTCGATGTCTCGATATCGTACCATTAAGCAAATGTCGTCTGCGAAATCTAGATCTTCGAGCCTATCCCGCATCCCCCATTGTACATCTCTCTTTCGAACCCCCCCCCCCCCCATCACTCTCTTCATCACATGGTCCAACACCAAAAGAAATAGTGTTGACGAAAGAATCCCCCCTTGTCGTACTCCCGAATTAACTTGTAAAGGCTCTGTTGGTTCTCCATTATGTAGTACTTGGCATTCATAGTCTTCATACATTTCCTTGATGATGTTAATCTTTGTTCAAATGGTTCAAATGGCTCTGAGCACTATAGGACTCAACTGCTGAGGTCATTAGTCCCCTAGAAGTTAGAACTAGTTAAACCTAACTAACCTAAGGACATCACAAACATCCATGCCCGAGGCAGGATTCGAACCTGCGACCGTAGCGGTCTTGCGGTTCCAGACTGCAGCGCCTTTAACCGCACGGCCACTTCGGCCGGCTTAATCTTTGTTGGAATGCCACATTTTGCATGAGTATCCCACATGACTCTACGATTGACAGAGTCGAAAGCCTTTTCAAAGTAAATGAAGGTGTTACAGAGAGGCTCAACAAACTCCAGTGGCAGACTCTACAAGAGAGATGTTGTGCATCACGAACAGGTTTACTAATGAAATTTCGAGAGAGTACCTTCTGGGAATAGTCGGACAACGTATTACTTCCTCCCACATACATATCGCGAAATGACCACGACGAGAAAATTCCAGAAATTAGAACCAATACAGAGGCTTATCGACAATCATTCATCCCACGCGCTTCTAGCTATCAGAACGGGAAAGGTGCAGTCAATTAGTGGTACCAGAAATATCCTCCGCCCACACCGTCAGATGGCTAGTGGAGTACCGGTATTGATAGAGATGTGTAAGTTCAGTTTGATTTCTGTTCGAGCTACAGATAACTTAATTCTCCCTGTATTTTGTCGTTACTACCTTCACAATTTCAAAAAAAAGTATTCCAGTCAACATTATTTAACGGCACTGGGAAAGGTATGAAATTGTTATACCTTGTTATATGTTTTGAATAAACTGAAGTAGAAAATGAACATTTCTATCTTACAATTAAGAGTTAAGACTTTTTAATTGAGATATGTTTTTATACATAGTTTTAAAATAATCCTCCATAATTTTTTAACTAATATGATGGGTACGAAACTCGTCGAAACGTTGCGACAAGACGACGTCACCCTTCAGCTGATCTCCTGAGAAGATTTCATTATTGGAATACGCCGAGAAAGCATGCCATAACATAGATGTAATATTTTTCAGTAACCCTGCGTCAGTAGTAGTGCTGAACCATTTCTGAAAATTTGAGCGCTTTTGTTTTAGGACAGACTGAGAAACAAGTAGAAGCGTGTCAAAAAATTGTAGTTTTTCAGAAACAGCACAAGCTGAGAATTATTATTAAAACCAAAAAATTGTATATGTGTTTCCACCTTCGAAAACAGCCTGCCACACAATGGTGACCACCTTCAGTTCGTCCTGTAGTTTAGGATGCTTCCTTTTCTTGCTTATCTACTTCCTTGGAGCTCATTTGAGAAGCATAGATGCTTTGACCAACCATCCTGGCAGCTGCGGATCTTTCACAGCATTTATACCAGGACCCGTAATAAGTAACTTCAAGAGCTTAATTTTTCCAATTTTCTCCAAGAGTGATAATTCTGCATCAGCAACATCCCATTTCATTGTTTATGCAACAAGCCAGCATAGCGCCCTGAATTCATTCTTACTGGAGTATTTTCTTCTCGAAATAAGAGAAATGGTTCAAATGGCTCTGAGCATTATGCGACTTAACTTCTGAGGTCATCAGTCGCCTAGAACTTAGAACTAATGAAACCTAACTAACCTAAGGACATCACACACATCCATGCCCGAGGCAGGATTCGAACCTGCGACCGTAGCGGTCGCTCGGTTCCGGACTGCAGCGCCTAGAACCGCATGGCCACTCCGGCCGGCGAAATAAGAGAAGCTTAACATGCCCACCATGCGAAATATCGCACCAGACTGTAACCTTTAAGATGTGAACAGCTTACTGTAGAAATTCCCGCATGTGTTTCACTGATCAAATTTATTTTTATTTATTCACATAATCAAGTCCATATACACTCCTGGAAATGGAAAAAAGAACACATTGACACCGGTGTGTCAGACCCACCATACTTGCTCCGGACACTGCGAGAGGGCTGTACAAGCAATGATCACACGCACGGCACAGCGGACACACCAGGAACCGCGGTGTTGGCCGTCGAATGGCGCTAGCTGCGCAGCATTTGTGCACCGCCGCCGTCAGTGTCAGCCAGTTTCCCGTGGCATACGGAGCTCCATCGCAGTCTTTAACACTGGTAGCATGCCGCGACAGCGTGGACGTGAACCGTATGTGCAGTTGACGGACTTTGAGCGAGGGCGTATAGTGGGCATGCGGGAGGCCGGGTGGACGTACCGCCGAATTGCTCAACACGTGGGGCGTGAGGTCTCCACAGTACATCGATGTTGTCGCCAGTGGTCGGCGGAAGGTGCACGTGCCCGTCGACCTGGGACCGACCGCAGCGACTCACGGATGCACGCCAAGACCGTAGGATCCTACGCAGTGCCGTAGGGGACCGCACCGCCACTTCCCAGCAAATTAGGGACACTGTTGCTCCTGGGGTATCGGCGAGGACCATTCGCAACCGTCTCCATGAAGCTGGGCTACGGTCCCGCACACCGTTAGGCCGTCTTCCGCTCACGCCCCAACATCGTGCAGCCCGCCTCCAGTGGTGTCGCGACAGGCGTGAATGGAGGGACGAATGGAGACGTGTCGACTTCAGCGATGAGAGTCGCTTCTGCCTTGGTGCCAATGATGGTCGTATGCGTGTTTGGCGCCGTGCAGGTGAGCGCCACAATCAGGACTGCATACGACCGAGGCACACAGGGCCAACACCCGGCATCATGGTGTGGGGAGCGATCTCCTACACTGGCCGTACACCACTGGTGATCGTCGAGGGGACACTGAATAGTGCACGGTACATCCAAACCGTCATCGAACCCATCGTTCTACCATTCCTAGACCGGCAAGGGAACTTGCTGTTCCAACAGGACAATGCACGTCCGCATGTATCCCGTGCCACCCAACGTGCTCTAGAAGGTGTAAGTCAACTACCCTGGCCAGCAAGATCTCCGGATCTGTCCCCCATTGAGCATGTTTGGGACTGGATGAAGCGTCGTCTCAAGCGGTCTGCACGTCCAGCACGAACGCTGGTCCAACTGAGGCGCCAGGTGGAAATGGCATGGCAAGCCGTTCCACAGGACTACATCCAGCATCTCTACGATCGTCTCCATGGGAGAATAGCAGCCTGCATTGCTGCGAAAGGTGGATATACACTGTACTAGTGCCGACATTGTGCATGCTCTGTTGCCTGTGTCTATGTGCCTGTGGTTCTGTCAGTGTGATCATGTGATGTATCTGACCCCAGGAATGTGTCAATAAAGTTTCCCCTTCCTGGGACAATGAATTCACGGTGTTCTTATTTGAATTTCCAGGAGTGTATATCACCTGCACCATAGGCATGAAGCAAGTCTTCTACTGTCTTATACACACACACACACACACACACACACACACACACACACACACACATGCACACGCGATCATATTTTTGACTGCGTCACAGACATCGAACTTAAAATATTTCTAATTCCCTGGCTCCGACCAACGTTTTTCAAGAGTTATCCTTGGTTGCAGTTCCAAATTAAGAACGCATTCTGCCCAATTTGAGCTTGTTAGGAACTGATTGGAACTCTCCGGGCTCTATAATCGGCCGAGAGCCAAAGCAATTCTCTCTGCTAACATGGGAGTATAGGGAAAAAATGATAGATAAAACGAAAGCGTGTTCATTAGCAACTTCCTTAAATGCAAGCATTCATTGATAAAAGTGCTTGATCATCTTCGATCGGGTTCTGAACAACCATTGTTTTGTACGAATGGAATTCCTGTTCTTCGTGAAGAATCTACTGTAGCGAGGGATGAGTCAAAACGGATGTGTGGCACGCGGAGATTCGCTGGAACCACGACGCCTCAGTACCTGCCGTAAGAGGGTCACATTCTGATGTAGCTGTGTGGAATATCTCTCTCTCTCTCGTATCAACGCCACTTGTGTTCAACGTTGAGCTACCAGCAAACAAGCGATTTCACAGTAATAAAGGAATCTATTTCCTGAAGAATTGCTTGATGTGAAGATATCGTCTTCACAGTTACAAGAATACACTGAAGCGACAAAAATCACGCGATATCATTTCCTGAAAAAATGAAATGATCGTATGGTATTGTTGGCTGCGAACCCCATGCAGGGGAGTTCGGCCGGCGTATTGGAAGTCTTTTTTCTTTTTTTCTTTTTTTTTAGTTGACGCCATTTTTTTAATAATTTGTGGCGTAACAAAAGAAAATGAAACAGAAGGAAAGAAAAAGTTCTGGGGTAGGAATCGAACTCGAGACATCTGGCGTAAGGGTCGGAGGTGGGAGGTGAGGGAGGGCGGGGAAGGCAGAGCGACAGAGCGATCAGGGGTCGTAACCCGAGGCCTGGTCACAGTGTCCCCCTCGTCCGTCTAGGATTCGGGGATGGGAAGGGGAAATCTTTTGTGGGAATTATTATTTATTTGATTATTTTTATTTACTGTTTTTAATACATTCTTAATTTGGTTTTACTTTATACCACAACAAAAATAGATGTATCTAGCACCGCATCGTGCTCTGAGTAAAGAAAACAATATCTCGGCACGTTCCTACACCGAGGGAGTCTATATGGGGAAACGTAAAAAAGTGCTGCAGACGTGATGCAGAAGGCTGCGTCGCTAATCTCCTTACGCTTACCATTGGGTGACTTGCGAGTCAGTGATGATGAAATGATGTTAAAGGACACACACAACACCCAGTCATCTGCAGGCAGAGAAAATACCTGATCCCGCCGGGAATCGAACCCGTGACCGCGTGCGCGGGAAGCGAGAACTCTACCGCAAGAACACGAGCTGCGCACGTAGCATCGCCTGCTATCGTGTCGGACCTCCTTTTGCCCGGCGTAGTGCAGGAGCTCGACGTGGCATGGACTCAACAAGCCGTTGGAGGCCCCCAGCCATGCTGCCTCTATAGCCGTCCATAATAGCGAGAGTGTTCCCGGTGGAAAACTTTGTGCACCAACTGACCCCTCGATTATGTCTCATAAATATTCGACGGGGTTCATGTCTGGCGCTCTGGATAGGCAAATCATTCGCTCTAACTGCTGAGAATGTTGTTCAAACCAATCGCGGACGGGGCCCAGTGACATGTTGAGGAGCATGGAGTCCATAAATGGCTGCAAATGGTCTCCAGATACCCAAACGTAACCATTTCCAGTCAATGATCGTGTCAGTTGGATCAGAGGACCCAGTCCATTTCATGTAAAGGCAGCACTCACCATTTTAGAGTCACCACAAACTTGCCCTATTGACAATTTGGATTCGCAGCTTCGTAGGGTCTGTCTTACACTCGAACCTCACCATCAGCCCTTACCCACTGAAAAAGGGATTCACCTCAGCAGGCTACAGATTTTCAGTCGTCTAGGGTCCAATCAATACAGTCACGAGCCCGGGAGACGCGCTGCAGGTGAAGTCGCGTTACTATTCAAAGGCACTCGCGTCTGTCGTCTGCTGCCATAGCCCGTTAACGCCAAATGTCGCCGCCCTGTCCTAACGGATACGTTCACAGTAAGTCCCGCATTGGCTTTTACGGTTATTCCACGCAGTGCTCCTTTCTTTTAGCAGTGAGAACTCTACGCGAACGCCGCTGTTCTCGGTCGTTAAGTGAAGGCCGTCGGCCACTGCGCTGTCCGTGGTGGTAGATAAAGCCTGAAAATTTACTATTCTCGGCACACTCTTGACACTATGGATCGCGGAATATTGAATTCCCTAACCATGTTCGGAATGGAATGTCCCATGTGTCTAGCTCCAATTACCATTCCGCGTTCGAAGTCTGTTAAATCCCATCGTGCAGCCATAATCACGACCGAAACCTTTTCACATGAATCACCTGAGTACAAATGACAGCTCCTCCAATGCACTGCCATTTTATACCTTGTGTGCGCGATACTACCGTCATATGTATGTGTTGATATCGCTATCCTTTGACTTTTGTTACCTCAGTGTATACTGAAATCGTACATCCTGAAGCAGTAGCAAGTGGCCACCTGTTTCTATAGTAGGATTTGATTTAAAAACATTTGCTGCTTCTCATTGTTGTAAATATAGTTTATGGACAACTTATTGTCCTATAACCTTGAAATCGTAGATTAAGTACAGAATCACGTAGGTAAGTATGACGTCAGGAACTCCCAGAACCTGTTAAGGGTGGCACGGGAAACACAAATCCGATTAAGGATGAATGTAAAAATCTTTAACATATTGCAGCGTGTCAGCAACTGTGAAATGTACAGCAAATAAACAATTTTTTCAGCCTTCAGTTGCAAGGTAATTTTACTCGTTTACCTAGGTTTCGATTCCAGTAATGGAATCTTCTTCAGAACCTATAAATTAAACCACATACGGACATATATTACTCACTAAAATGCATTATCAGTCTAATGATTGAATAATGAAGAAATTGTGATACTTACAACAATGAAATTATTTTGTGAGCCAAACACTGGCCATGTCACAGATTAAAAATTAAAACATTAAAGACGCATAATCATAAGATTATGTCAGTCAAAATTAAAACCATTAGGGCGAACGTAGACGGAGCTGCGCCGGCCATAAATCAGGACCACACGTAAGCGGCTCGAAAACTAGGCGTCGTGAGCAGTTACGCGGCGAGGCTCGGCAACAACAGGTAAATTGTTTAATGTTGCCATACCAATAGATAGGTTTGTCCAATTGTAGGACAACTTTGTCACATTTTGCTTATATGTATATTTGGTCTAAGTAATTTTGAGACAGTTTGTCTCTCGCCCCTGCGCTTGCGCTTGCGCATGCGCTTGGCCGCGGCCGAGCCTCGCCGCGTAACTGCTCACGACGCCTAGTTTTCGAGCCGCTTACGTGTGGTCCTGATTTATGGCCGGCGCAGCTCCGTCTACGTTCGCCCTAATGGTTTTAATTTTGACTGACATAATCTTATGATTATGCGTCTTTAATGTTTTAATTTTTAATCTGTGACATGGCCAGTGTTTGGCTCACAAAATAATTTCAAATTTTGTAAGTATCACAATTTCTTCATTATTCAATCATTAGACTGATAATGCATTTTAGTGAGTAATATATGTCCGTATGTGGTTTAATTTATAGGTTCTGAAGAAGATTCCATTACTGGAATCGAAACCTAGGTAAACGAGTAAAATTACCTTGCAACTGAAGGCTGAAAAAATTGTTTATTTGCTGAAGGATGAATGTCTTTCATTCCTTATTGCAGTATACACTATATTGATCACATGCCGTTAGTTAAAACGGAGAGACTAGCTAGCTTCTTTTCATCGGAATACGAGTATCTTATCCTGAACACTAGGGCAGCTCGTATGATTTTCTCACATGTTAGGGTTAAGGCAATAGCTTCTACGTTGTGTATAGTAACATTACAGAAATTCATGGGCTAGAAGTTCACTACCTTCTTCTACAGTATATCTATAATTAACGTCATTGTGTTTCAGAAGTACCTGTAACTTTCTACTGGTCATAAGAAGTAGATTTTTAAAAATATACTTTCCACTCTCTTGGTAGGGCAAGCTGTTTGTGCAATGATTCATTTTCGAGTTATAAACTTTTAGCCTAAAACAGCAGGCGAGCCGGTTGTGGGGCATATAGAGTCCCAGTTTGAAGTAATTGGGAGAGGATTTCCACATCTGCTGTTTGCCTTACAACTGAGAAAGCCTGTAGTAACTTGTTCGGAACTGGTGGGTGGTAATTATTTTTCACGAAAAAAAATTATTTAGGTACAAGATAACGTATAAGATATCTCTGCTATTTGTTAACTCATTATCCATTGTAACACTACAACACTATAACAACAGTACAACACTATAAACATACCGGCTGGGATAAAACTGCCTATATTTCACAGTCAATTTCGAACACTGCTCGTTTACAAGTGCTTTCGTAAATAGAAATAAAAATTTAGAGAAGAGGATAAGAAAAACATAAAATAATAGCTCATTACTTATTTGGGCAGAAGCATGAAACAATTTCATATATGAAAAAAGGAATGAAAAAAGGAAACTTGAAACTGCAATGTAGCTATTGTGCACACATCAGATATGAAGATGCCTTAAAAAGTAGGGAAAAGAGAAGAAGATAATACATTCAGGTTCAAACCGCATAACACTGGGATATGATACTGAAAGATAATAAATCCACGTGGGAAACTAAAAAGGAGAGAGGTCACTATATTTTCTTACCTCTAAGGAAAACAGTGTTTCCCTCTGCAAACACTGCTGTCAGTTATTCTAAAACGGCTTACGTACTATAAGCGACGATGCAGAAAACTGAAAGCAGGGTGTTCACTTGACCGAAGCTGATCAGCACTTCTTGGACCAAAACGACAAGATGCTAACCAAACACTGCGTAACAGTCACGTAGCCGGCAAAGCAAACAGCAATCTTGCCAACCTGTGTTATGAACCACTGCAATTGCGAGCATGGAAGAGTAAATCGGTAACAGTAGTATGATATCATCGGACAAGACCATTGTAGAAGAGTAATACCACGTTTAAAACATTTTCGTCATAGACAAACCAAACTGTAACTACTTTCTTCTCTTCTGAGCCGCAAGAAGCCACGGAAGCAGTCCCGCTCTCCAGGCGTAGACCATGCCATGCACTCACGCAACACTGTTTCGCGACAACTGCTGGCCTTCAATTTGACCAGCGACACAAGGTCACAACTCTGAGATCGACCGCTACCCTGCAACAACAACCACTGGACTGGAAACATACTGTGTTAACAGTCGCAGTTTAACCTCCAGTTAACTTCTTACAGTGTTGTGTAAAGGAACTTATATGACTGCGCCAAGAGCATGGAAGCCAATATGTTTTTCTTAGGTGAACTGTAACAGCTAGGATCTATGGAGAAGTAGTTTTGTAACGGTATGTGTGACATATTCGAAGTTTATGAGAACCTCAGCTCCATCTGATGGAGTCTAATTACCGTCTATGAAGGGTTGGCCTGTTGGACTCCTCAAATCTGATTTAAGATGGGCCAGTCGCTGTAGATTGAACGACTACAGCTCTACCACCAGGACCAAAATCTACGGTTGACGTACAGAGAGTGTTCCAAAAGGGCACTAGATGACAATCCACGTTAAATCGTGACTCACCCATGAACTCACTACGTATCAGCTCTAAGGTCCACATTCGGCGAGCCACACAGTGCCTTTGTGTATGCAAGGCATCTCAGACTAACAAATGACATAGAGCAATCTTTCGGCCCGACGACAGGTGTGTGATCCAGTTCGCATTTGTTCTGGAGGTCTTCAGATACTTCAGATAATTATCGTGACGTTGGGTTTCAGAGGCTGGTCACTCTACTCACATCGCCGTTGAATGTTTCCTCCCTCTTGGAATCTTCTCCGTATCCGTCAAATGGTGCTACGGGCGATATACATCTTAATATGATTTTTTTTTTTTTGTCAGTGAATGTTACACTAAACACGGCGTAACATTTTGGAGCTGACCTTTATCTTGTTTTCAAGTGTCACTGTAGACCAGTGGTTCCTAACCTTTCTTAGACCATTACATGATGGAGAAATAGATCCATGGTAAAGCAAGCAACTGTTCAGATTTGACACAACTTTTAAATATAAAAGGTCTTGATGGTACAAATCTTTATTAAGCATTACACGTTTCAAAATTTCTTCGTCAGACTGAAGCTGTGGAATGAAGTGTACAAGAAAATTAATGATAGAAATATATACATAAGTATGGATCAGTTACTATCGTACTTACATTAAAATGAAACTTAAGTACAAAGCCCAGGAAAGTGAACACATAGACTGAATACAATACAGATCTCATGCCATGTGGGTACATTTGACAGTGCCGTTGTCTATTCGAGTAGAACCAGTGCCGAACTGAGTGTGCCAATTAAAACATCAAAGTGGTAAATGAAGGCCAATAGGCGGAGCTACCATTAACTTTAAAAAGCAAGTCAAAGAGTAACTTTACAAACTTCTATGCACTGCAGTTATGTACAAGTCAGCCTCCGTGAACAATTGACAAAATACATTTACGCTAATTTTGTGGAAGAGAACTCACACTAACAGCACGGAAAGTATGTCGTTAGGTAACATTGTGAACAAGGTTACAGAGATAGTCTTTAGTCAATAATTAAAACAGAAGATAGTTGCAACCAGTAACTGGTGTGGTAGAATATAAACATAAAACTGATGTAGGTAATAAATATAATATAAGTTGTGTGGGAATAAGTTTACAGTTATCACTAAATAAAATGTTACTTAAGTATCACTAAATGTAGTCAAACTAGAATAGAAGAACATGTATTTTTTTCTTATTGTTAAATCGTGTAACTGTCATGCAGTTATCAGTTTACAACTATAACAAAAAGAAATGTTACATTAGTATGATCATACAATATAACGATTTAGGCAAACCTAGATGAGTTTCAACAATTTGAAATAAAATATTACGTTTATCATTATTTTACATTAAAATCGTGAAGGTATGCATTAGAAACGTACATATCAGCTCGAAGTAGATGCATGAGGGCATTAGCTTGGCACTGGTTCTATTCGAGTGGACAACAGCAGTAACTTAAATTCCTGTGTGTTTGAATACTTAGATGCATACTTATGTATATATTTCTATCATTAATTTTCTTGTACAGTTCATTGCACCGCTTCAGTCTGATGACGAAATTTTGAAAAGCTTAATGCTTAATAAAGAGTCGTGCGATCAAAACCTTTCTATATTTCAAAGTTGTGTCTTTCTTATACCCTTACCCCTCGCCTTCCCATCTGTTGCCCTCCCTCCCCTACGTTATTACCAACTTTAGGACCTAGCTAAACTGTATAAAAATAAAAGTGTTCCATTCATATTTCACACACACGTGTGTGTGAAATGTGTGTGTGTGTGTGTGTGTGTGTGTGTGTGTGTGTGTGTGTGTGCGTGCGTGCGTGCGTGCGTGCGTGCGTTAGAATGAATGACGAAGGATTTCGTGGTGCTTCGCAAGCGCTACCCACAACCCCTTCTCAGAAAAGAAACCTAAATATCCACAATGTGGATACACAGTTGTTACAAAACATGCTTCCTCTGAATTATTGCTCTCCATTGCGGCATTTGCATTACCTGCACACCTTACTTCTGAACTAGTAGAAATTGACCGGCTTCAGGCTGTGAATGTTTTGTGTCTGACCACTCAAATAATAATAATAATCATAATAAAACTTTGTACAGCACTATAGTAACCCTTATGTAGTTACTGCTGTGTCGTACTGTCAATTAATTCATTTATGTTTCGAATCGAGTAATGGAGGCAGTTTATGGACTACTGCAGGTGTTATCTGCAACTTGGAGAAGACATTTTCTTGAGATATTTAGCATTTGTTACGCATATGTCACACTATTATCATCGGCAGTGTGCAGGACAACATACGTGTGTAGTGGACGGACTCTGTGAGGTACCTGTAGACTCTACCGCATTAATGCTACTAATTGAGGTAAAGTAATGATCAATATTGGTCTTACAAAATTGTGATAATACTAATGATCTTTTGAAAATAATTTAGTTTCTACCTCTCAGAAAATTTCATTTTACCCCTCAGGGGGTAATTACCCTCAGGTTGGAAACCAGTGCGGTAGAGGATAGTACTCCAAAAAGTAGTGATCATTTAGATAATCTTACTGTCGCATTCATGCAGTGTTTTGTCCTCTGGTACCAATTAGCCTGCATAACATGATAGCAGAAGTACTTCTCGTCTCATTTTACTGTTACTCGTGAAATTTGTCTCTTCCGGTGAGTTAACCTGCTATATTTTATAAAAGATATGAATATGAAATAATATTTTTGTCCCAACTTGTTATCTATCTAGAAACTAATTCCGAAATTGTAATGCAGTTGGTCAATTGAGTAGGTTATGAATTAGACCTGTCCCTAATATTGATAATTTTCATTAATTTGTTCACAAGTCTTCCATGTCCTTCAATAATGTTATTTGTGTAGTACAAAACTAGTTCAGCTTAAACTTTCATTCATCGTCAATTATGTTCCAATTGAGACAGATGCGTATGCTAACTTGCATATACAGTAGAGCGTCGATTATCCGAACGTCGGTCAACCGAACGACCGCTTAACCGAACTGCCTACTCGCCTGTTGTGTACACCTCACGAAAGAGTGTCTGGATGGATAGTACGATTTTTATGAAGTGGTTTCTGGACGTTTTCGTATCCTCTGTAAAAGCTCATCAGCTAAAGAATGGGAAGAGGGAGAAAACACTACTTCTCCTTGACAATGCACCAACTCATCCGTCATGTGATATTTTAAACGAAAAAGACTAGTTCATAAAGGTAATATTTCTTCCACCTGACGTGACCTCCTTATTACAGCCCATGGATCAAGGCGTTATTGAGACTTTCAAACGATATTACAGGAAAGAATTGTTGCGTAAGTTACTGTTAGAAAGAGAAGAGCATGGAGAAGAAAGTCTCTTAAGAAATAAGAATATTGACTTGAAAGACGCGTCCTACATGATCAGCGCAACATGGAATAGTGTAAAGGAAGAGAATTTGAAGAAAGTCTGGAATAAAATTTTGCACACAGAAGAAAATTCACAAGGTATGATTGAAAATGACGAACAGAATGATATGTCCGAAATTCTCGGTATGCTAAAAGTAATAGATTGCCACGAATGTGACGAAGGAGACTTTCATGAATGGACGAATATTGATGATGCAGATCCAGGACACCAAATCATGCAGGACAGCGAGATTGTAAACGTCGTCACTGATAAAGATGACGCCGCTAGCATCTCATCAATTAGTGCTCCAGAAGGTAAAGATGAAAGTATACCAACAGTTTCTGAGGCGTTCACTTGTTTAGATACTGCCTTGCAATGGCTTGAAGCCCAAGATGAAAGTGACCAGTTTCAGATATCTGTAATGAAAAAAGTTCGTGACTTAGCTGCTCGTGAGCGTGTAGGCTTGCTTAGACAGACCAAAATAAAGGATTTTTTTAAACATTAATTTTGTATACTATGTGTATTGTTCATGCAAAATGCGTATGTAATATGCATATATTTTTGTTTATTAATCTGTGCCACATACTATATATTTCTACTGAAGTTGCCTTTGTATGTTACTTTGCAATACTAAAAGAGATGCCTGTTTTTATGAATAAATTTACTGTACAGTACTTCTTTCTGGCAAATAAACATGTACAGTTCGATTACCCGAACAAACCAGTTTTCCGAACACCCATGTCCCCCAATTACTTCGGATAATCGACGCACTACTGTAGCTACAATTCTCAATTATTTGTACGTGTGTTCATTACTATAGTTCATATTGTTAAATGGGATTGTAGCCACCGACTAGAGTGAAACGTAATTTGGTCTTATCTATAATGGAAATGGTCACGATACAAAAACCCCAGTTGAAAGACGATATTGTGACTTAAAGACGATGTTGTGACTGTAAGGAGCAACTGAAAATAAAACCAACGGGTTTGACTTACTTTGTACAATCAGAATAAAACACATTTTGTGAATCCTTATTCCTCTGATCACTGAGAGCTTATCGTCAGTTTTCCAGCAAGTTTATGTAACTCTGTCTCTGTCCTTGGAGTTATTCACTTTATTTATTCATGTTCGTCGACATTCCTAATTTCTTGTCTCTGTGTGTTTCTTATCGGTAGCTGATCCGGCATTGCATTTTAATTAGTTAGTGATTTGCCTTTCCTAATACAACCATTGAACTCTTTGTATTGTATGCATAACAGCGAATGCAAACAGTGCAGTTGGACTTTGCACAGTCTGCAGTGGAATACAAATTACTATCAGCACCACTTTTCACTTATACACAGTTCATATTGAATGCTGTTTCTTACCTCATTTGTTTTACTATATTGAGTGACAAAATAAGTGGATTCGAAAAGTATGCTGGTAAGTCAAACAGAACAGAGCTTTTCCGTAACTAGCTTTGCCGGGCCACGCTCTGCTGTCGCTTAGTCTGCTTGTAAGAGGTCCATGATTAAAGAATTTGTTGCTAGCGCACTCGATCAGATGTAATTTCGATGGATTGCTCACGCGCTGCCTGCGATATGTAAGCTATAAGAGAATCTCAGACCAGAGAGCAGTGTTGTATGCACTAAAAGCAGTGTCAGTAGCAGTAGGAGACAGCTGTGTCGCCAATTTAGCGACTTTGTCGCTAGAAATGGCGACTTTTGCCTTCGTCTTAGCGACAAAAAAATTTTTTTAGCGACAAAAATTATTTAGCGACTTATCTGGCGACTTTGGAAGTACTGACGAGTTTTCAAGTACAAATCAAAACTATTTTGGGCCAGTATTTTCATTAACAAAACTAAGATTTTAACTATAGAATGGGTACTATACTGACTTTGTTCTAGATTTACTAAGTTAAATTAAGTTCTTAGCAGATCATGTAGCATTGTTTAGCATTTAGTAAACCTAAATGTGGGAATTGCCTACAGAGAAAGAAAACATTGACTATAGTACAAGTCGTTATTCATTACCCACTAGCCTGTTATTGTCGATAGCGTATCGATCTACAATTCTTCAACTTTTGAACTCCCTTTATTTTTCGAATTGACAAAAAACATACGTAATATTAAGTATAATAAAATACATTCCTTTCCCGCAACCTCTAATTTTTCGAAATGTTAACTCGCAGTCAAATTATTGCCACATGCACAGTGGTAAAGCAACAACAATTCCGTGGGGGTATCTCAGACATTATTAAGTTTTAAGCAATGAACAATAGGACTGATATCGAGTTACCAAATGAGTAGATTGTTTCATGACCTCTAGGTCGCTTGAGTTTTAATGTATTTTCAGTGATTATAAATTGGTGAAACTTATGTTGTGGTGGCTTACATAATGGATTTACCGCAAAAGAAGAAACAGTACGCTCAAAAATATCGGGATGCGTGGGAAGCGGAACCTGAACTCAATGCGTGGCTGAAACCAGTCGTTGGAGACTTTTCCAAGGCAGGATGTCAAGTATGGCGCAACAGAGTTTTATTCTAAATTGTGTGATATTAGAAAGCATTCGAAAACTATTAAGCATAAACAAAAAATTTATTTAAAAAAACACAAACCACCTTACCTGTGAAAATTGTTCCGAAAACTACAGTTAGAATAGCAAGCAGAGCGGAAGGCGCCCTTTCTTTATTTATTGCTGAACTTTGTTCTATTTTAGCTGTAGATCATTTAGGAATACTGTGCAATTACAGCGTACAAAGTGCACTAACATTATAACTGAAGTTTTGGGTCCAAATTTTACACAATCATTGGTTGAAGATATAGGTAACCGAAAATACAGTGTACTAATAGACGAATCCACAGATGTATCAATATCTACAATACTAGGTATCGTTATACGGTACTGTAGTGTAAACAACCAAACCATTAGATCAGCATTTCTCAAACTCGTTGTAGTAGAAACTGCAGATGCAAGGAATCTGGCTGCGGTTCTTGTGAATTCTTCGAAAGATCTCAAACTTCCAATCGCTAATATGGTAGGAATTGGCACAGATAATGCTTCTGCAATGGTTGGAATAAACAATGGGCTTTTCGAACAACTCAAGAGAGAATATGGTTTGAAGCATTTGGTATTGATCCGTTGCATTTGTCACTCTCTTCAGCTTGCAGTTTCGCACGCCTCAGTGAATACCATACCTAGAAACATAGTGTTTCTTGTACGGGAAACCTACAATTGGTTCTCCATTTCACACAAAAGACAAGAGGAATATGAAGGGTTTATGAGATAATAAATAATAAATTGTGGAAAACAGCAACTAAAAATTTTGAAGGTCTTTGCAACACGTTGGCTTTCAATTGAACCAGCAATACGAAGAATTCTGGAGCAGTGGGAAGAACTAAAACTACGTTTTTCACTTGCCATGGTTCAAGACAATTGTTAAACTGCCGATCTTTTGTACAAGATGTATTGTGACGACTCAAATCATCTTTACACGTTTTACTTTAAACATGCTGTAAAAGACGTACAAATAGCAATAGAAGGTTTTGAAGGAGAAGACAATGATCCCACTAAATTACTAGATACACTTGTCACTCAGACAAAACATAGTTTTTCCAACTGTTGATTTGTTGACAATACCAGTTCCAAGTGAATGTATGTACTCAAATCCGAACCTGGGCTTTATGTTTGAACATAAATTGTCTGAGTCAAGTTTGTCTGAAGAATATAAGTTTACTTGAAGAAGAGATGCATTCAGTTTAGTATGAAACTCATAAAATAAATTCAACAAAGACTGCCAAGTAACGTTACGACCCTGAAAAAAATGTCAATGCTGAATGTTGAAGAAATACTAAAAGTGAATAAAAATAATGCTGTAGCGGATGTAGCCAAAGAATTGGGTTTTAGTGGGGATTTCATAGACGGTATGCTGCAAGAATGGCATAATATCAACTTCATTGGTGGAATAACACTACTAACACTGTTCGATTTTGGAGTGAGGTTTTGCAGTATAAAAATGCCGCAGGGGAGAATCCTTTTTCTTTGATTTCACAGCTAGCAATGACTGTTCTCTGCCTACCGCATTCAAATGCAGAAGTGGAAAGAATATTCAGTTCTATGAATATTATAAAAACTAAACAACGTAATAGATTATCGTTAAATACAATTAATGCTTTGGTCACATTGGGAGACCAGCTGAAGAAACAATATAAAGATTGTGCACCTTTTGACATACCGTCAGACGTATTGGAGCTTAATGGAAGGAACAAAAGTTCCTCTCTTGCGACAAAACCAGTCGAACTGCAACATCATCTTTTGAGTGACGTTCAACCCTCTACATCAACTACAGTTCTGTCAGAGCATGAAACAGAAGAGTTATTCGATCTTCTGAGTGACGACGATGAACAGCTCACATACCGGTATGTAGATGTTTTGTAACCTAATTTGAGTTCTTGCTTTCTTTTGTTAGAAATATAGTTTTATATTTCTAGTATATTTGACTACTGCGATTGAAACAACAATTTATGTGTTGCGTCAATTACGATAATATGTTTAATTAAACGTTAGCGTATTTTATATGTATGTATGTTGTTGCAAGCGATGCGTCATTTAATGAAGAGAATATAGCAATTACGTATCAGACAATTTTTATTAATATATTATTACCCCCCCCCCCACCACCACCACCACCACTGGCTTATTACACCATTCACAGCACGAAATTTTCAGTACATCCCTAGTAAAATCAGTTTTAGCGACTTTCTAGCGACTTTTGATATTGAATCTAGCGACTCTGGTTTTTTAGAGTTGGCAACACTGGGAGTAAGTAGAAACTAGCAGTCTGGTGTATTGTGTTGGCTGGGCCGGTCGTGGGGAGCGATGGCGCAGCCTGAGCGTTGAAGTATAGGGTAAAAGGAGCCTCGTGCATATGTACTGTTGTTATATCAAGTCCCATGTAAATGTTTTTAAAAAAATCTCTTAATCTTTCTTATAAATCTTTCTTATAAAATTCAACCTTTCACAATCACTTTAAAGAATTTACTAATTTCTCCAATCCATGGTCATCCCAATTATTGTAAAGAAAAATCAGTTTCTTTTTATACATGACAAATCTATCGGCCAGCATTGCACTGGGGCTGTGCCTGAAAAATTTCTTATAGGAGCAGATATATACGCGTTATCAGGCGACCTTATTGAGGTAAGAATTTTTGATTTATTCAGTATGATATTTCAGGGCCATGACGCAGCACTGCTGACGTCCAAAATTTACTAATTTAAATTCAGTCAGTTATTGAAAGGTTATATATGAGCCACAATTTTATTGAGAGATTAATCACATTGTATTATTGGTAGGTTACGGAATTTATTTATTGGGAGGTTACGCTGAATGTGAATGATATAAATAATTATATTTTTACCGTAGGGAGGTTTCGGAATTTTTATGTAGGGAGGTTACACTTGTCGACAACCGGCCAGGATCGTATTTTTGTGAATTTCTGAGAAGTAGTCAGTTACATATCTACTCTTATTTACCTTTGTCAATTGTCGTTTGCATTTGGCGCAACGCATTTACTGATTTGTCACTCCTTCTTTCACAGATCATCGGCGATTTATTACTCTTTGCTGTTAATGTATTTGTTCCATTTTTGCTTTGTCTTTGATTTTGTGCTTAACATTGATTTGTGAAAATGCCGCGAAAAACTAACAGCACATCGCGATGTGCAATGTGTGAAAAAGCCGACTCGAATAATTTGACACTCAGTGTAATAGTGATAATCCTCTAATTACAAATAATCAGTGCGTGCCGATCACTAGTAATGATTTTGATCCTAATGATGAGCAAACAAATTCAATTATGTCCACGGTAAATGTAACAATTGATGACGCGGCACGTTCCGTTACAAAGAACGCTGTCCACTTGGACACGCCTAATTTTCAAAATTTACGTAGCGTGATAATTGTTTCTAACGAAGGTGAACAATGTACTCAAAGTACGTCAGATTTATTTGATTCCGGTGTAGTGTCCAACAGTGCACATCCAATTGGCAAACCTTTTCAAAAATCAGAGAATGACCAAATGGTTACACAAAACGCGACAAATGCAGATACACCATCACACAGCACAGAGAATACAGCACCTAATTTTGGCATGGATCAAGTTATGGCATTATTGCTACAACTTAATGAAAATCTCAAACAACAACTTAATGAAAATCTCAAACAGTCGAATGAAAAACAGGAAAACAATTTCAAACAACTTAATGAAAAACAGGACAACAATTTCAAACAACTTAATGAAAAACAGGACACCAGTTACAAACACCTTAGTCAACAGATTACAGCCGTTGCCATGCAATGTCATGATACTAAAGAACAATTACGTGAGGAAATTAAGGCTTGTGCTAGGAACAGTAGTGAAGAAATTAGATCTGTTGCACAAGAATTAAGTAATACACATGCAGCCACAACGAAATTACTTAGAGATGAAATTAGTGCAGTTGCTAAACAATGTTCAGAAAACGCAACACAGTTACGCGACGAGTTTAATTTCAGTACAACTTTCAGGCACAGTGGATGCGAAAGTAGACAAGAAGTTTGACCAGCAGAACAGCCAAATTGACGAACGTTTTAATCACCACCTACAAAACAGTGAAACGCGTTACCGTAAATTTGTACAGGAACAGAATAAAGTAAAGAAACAAGTCATTGACACAATTACTGCACAAAGACAGGAAGATAAAAGAAAGTTGTTTACGAAAGAAAAAACATACGTAGACAACAACATTGCTACAGTATCAGACGAAATCAAACAGTTGAACACCGAATTGCATGATGACATCTCCGATCTTAAAACAAAAACAGACACACACACACACACATACAGTAGATTTTCAGACAATGACTAGCAGACTTGAAAAGTTGGAATTAATACAAGATCCTGATGCCATTAAAGCAAACGTTAAGAAATTGAACAAAACCACACCTAAAATGCAAAAACAAGTTAATGCTTGTGACACTAAAAATGACTGAAAAATATGATGAATTGGCCAGTCGTTTGCGTTATCGAAAATAACAATGACACCAAATCAGACGATACGTCACCAATTTCGTTCAATCAAACACCCGTATTTCAAAATTTACAGCAGATAATCAGTGAGATAGGTTCGTCCAACAATACATTGCGTAGAAAAGTGTCATCTTCACAGCAAGAAGTGACAGAAATGAAAAATGTTTCAGCCTTTAACAAGTCACAGCATGCGCCACTTTCCGAACATTTGTCACACTCACACAGCCAGTATAATTTAGGTAATTTGCAGAGAGTACGTGACTTAGATTCCGAACAGACACAGACAAATAGATTCACATGCAATCATGAATCTGCTCAGACATTCAGAGACGATAATTTTCATTACAAGCACTTTCTATCGGTTAGGAAATTTAAGGTATTTAAAAATGACGGAGTCACCCTTTGGGTTGGATACAACGATTTGCTTTTGCGTTTCCACCGGCTTGGCCTGTAACGCAGAAACTAAAATTTATTTGCAGCTTTTGACCTCAGGGGATTCATTAGATTTCGATGAATATGTGCCGTAGCGTGCACAGGGCCCCGAGCCGTAGTAGTGCTATTTCATCTTTAGTTTTCTGCACTGCTGCCTTCTCTTTTACTATCCTTTATATCTATCAAAACAACTCTTCAACTATCGATCCATCTAGAATTAAGAATGTGTAAAGAAAACCTGATATGACAAGTTTTCCCTGAAAGTGACAGTTTTCATTAGACGCTCCAGGAATGACAACCACCAGAACTTTAATACCAGATAAAATTTTAATCATCAGTATCGTCATAATTATCAGCAACAGCAGAAAATTTTGGTAACAATATAGTCTTTTCCCCAAAAAAGCAACAAAACCAGTCGGTTAGCATACCTAACCAACAATTTAGTCTGCAAGGTCAACCAAGCTTTAATGTTTCGCCGCCTACACGTGTAGCGTCGGCTCCACCAAATAGTAACGCACAGCAACAAGGAAATCACTACATACAGAAAACACACCATTTCAACTTCTATCGCAACGCGCCGTATAGTAATGACTATCATGACAGACGTAAAAGTAAAGAACACGGTTTTCAGCGCACGTATAGCAACAGTAGGTTTTATCAGCAGCAGAGTCAACCAGAACAACAGATTATTATGAATGAACCAGACAATCGGTATCATCCCAAACCAAATACGTCAGGACGAAGTAACAGAAAAGTACAAATAGTGGAAATGCCACAGCATCATCCCGTAAATAACAGCACGTCAGAAAGAATTTGACTAGATACAGTACAGATTGAATCTTCCAGCAACGTAAGCAATACTTTTGACACACAGACTCTTGTTTACGATCATATTATTACTTTTGACGACATCCGAGACACTCTTTTGCATGAAAAACCAGTTATTCAAAAAATCATTTCCCACCCTGTCATTGTAGTAAAGATTGGATCATCCACATTTTCAGCAGTAATAGATTATGGATCACCTATGTGAGCTATAAATGAAGAAACCTTCAACGAATGTAACAAAGAGAATATTTATCCTACATTACCATTAGGGAAAACTAAAGTAAAAGGATCAGTATCTAGTAAAGGAGTAGATGTAAAATTACAGACACACTTATCATTTTGTATTGCAGGTCATACGTTCCACTCAAATTTTTGGATTGTTCCCTTATTGTCAACAGACGTTATTTTAGATACGAATTTTCTGGTACAGCATGACGCAATTATTGACTTTCAAAATTCCTATTTAATGTTAAAGGATGATAATATACAACAGGCATTAGAATTTCAGCGCGCTTTATCTGCAGAAGAACAAGCAGTTAATTGAACAGAGATCATTTCGACATCGCGTATTATAGACTGTCATTCCACATTGTTCACAGATCTGTACGTACACAACTACAATACACCAGACGAAGCCGACTACGACGTTATGCAAATGATTTCTGAGAAAGTAAAACAGAGCAGTACAAATACAGACGACGAACGTACTCAACTTCGCAATATTCTTTTACAACAAGCTCCAGTTTTTAACAACATCCCTGGTACTATGTGCGGTTTTATGTATGAATTTCAAGTTAAACAGCATGACACGTTTAAAGCCAAAAATATCCACAGAGAACAAGTTAAGAAAGAATTACAAGCTATGCTAGACCAAGGAATTATTGAACCGTACATAAACCCGCTCCATATTGTTAAGAAAAAGGATGGCTCACTTGGCGAGGTGCCGGGGCTAGCAGTGTATGTAGCACTAAATTATTCTAGAATTTACATATGTAAATGATGCTCTAAGACCCCCCCCATTCTAACTTCGACTTTTGCTGTTGCACATGGATTAAAAAGAAACGCAAACTGACAGTAATCGACCCTGCAAGTGGAGTAGAAAAGAGTTTGGCACCTGCAATAGTTTAATTTGATAAATAAGTTAAATAAAGGAAAGTTTCGTTAACGTAGTGAGAAATGATAGAGTTGCTCTACCGATTAACAGAATGAAAATTCTGTCCAAAATAACAATATGATTTATTATGACTAAACTCAAGATAATAAAGAAAACACATGAAACGTTTACAATGCATCAAATTGGCTCAAATTGGATACTCAAATAAATGCTGTGAAGGTGAAGTTGTCCCTAAACTAGATTTTGACATTTATGACAAAGTGGTATGTGGAGCCAATTCCTTGCAACTCAAATCTTAAGAAAAACACACAGCCAACCCAACATTAATTGCTGCTACAGTAGTGAGAACTCTGACAATGAACACCCAAGACAGAACAAAGTTAGAAAAGACGAACAGGCGCGCTCTGCTGAGCTCCGATTATCACCTAGCAAAATTGCCTGCTTTGCCGGTGCTGCAGACGTACATTACCAAGCTGTCTTCTTAACTGCAAGGACACAATCTGGCGTACCGGAGGCGATGGCTGGTTGCTTCGACGTCCCATCGTGGTGATGATAATGTCTCAAGTATAGCCCAAAACAAATTATCCTGGTCTGGTTGTTCCAGACTAAAGACTTCCTAGCAATACAAATGCGCCTCTGAGGGAGACGAAGAAGGCTCGCCACACAATCACTGATGGTACAGTGATTGATTTTAACAATTGAAGTAACACAGTAACTCTGATACAGTCAACTTTAGCCAAAACTGCTCAAGACAGACGACATAGGCCGCTTCTACGCAGAACGCTCAATTGCCAACTGTACTCGGAAAGTTACGTTGAAGTCTAAACTTCAGGAACTTCTTCAAACAGTTACAATTAAATAAAAGTATATTAGACAGCCAATGGAAGGCAGGCTCTCCAGAGCAGCGAGAGCTCAGTCTTGTAACCTACTCCAACCAAAAGGAGAGAGCTGACCCCCGCAAGAGCACCCGTACAAACCGAACACAGAACATTCCCACCCCCACGACAGTGGCCGTGGTTAAATGTTCCAATCAGCAACTCGAAAACCGGCGGAAAATTCCACTCTTTTGCTGGAGCACTTCCATTCCACCAATGGAGATTCTTGGCGCCAATTTTGCTACGTCACGGAGCTATGCCCTGAGCAAGCCAATCACAGTTACGATTTTGCAGAAAGCGCGGGAATTTGCCCGCCACAACTGCCTGGGTACACAAGTCATTCCCACACCTCGCTGGTAGCCCGCCAGGAAGTGTTTTCGCTAAGTTTCTGCGAAGTAACGGAATCTCTAGCCCAGCCGCTCCTTCAGGCCCCTGCGGGCGTGGCTCCGCCGCTCTTATGACAATGTCAGCGTCTGGAAAGCATTCACTCGACTCCCTCACACCCGTCGGCTTAACCCTTTCAAGATCAGCAGAGCCCGCCTGTCACCGGACCACCCGGATGACGAGAGACGCTGCGTGGGAAGTCCGTGTGTGAAGGAATAGCGACTTTTCACCGCATGCAATTAGAGAGGAAGATCGAATTACTCATACTAAGATAGAAATATGAGAGGGGGGCTCATGCCACCTCTCAACTTTGCCTCATACTTGATTCGCATCAGATCAACGACATTATTATTAATGGAATAGATCACCTACAGACAGTAGAAGAACTTCTACAGAAATTTCATGGTACTGCTGTTTATTCCACATAAGATTTGAAATCGGGATTTTGGCAAATTCAGCTCCATCCGAACTGCAGAAAGTACACAGCATTTCTCTGTTTTGGTGATTGTTATCAATTTTGCAAATTACCGTTTGGTTTAACAATTTCTTCAGCAGCATTTATTCACGGTTTGAATACTATGCTTCCGACAGAACTTAAAGACAGAATCACAACATATGTAGACGACATCCTTATTGCAGGAGCTAACTGGTCTGAACACAACTTGATTCTTGAACAACTGTTGCAAACTTTTCGTCCACAAGGACTCACAGTTAATCTTAGCAAATCACACTTTGGCAAAACTTCCATAAAATTTCTTGGACATGTAATTTCAGCAGAAGGCATTGCGCCTGACCAGGAAAAACTTCAAGCTTTACGTGACATTACTGTTCCAACGACAAAGAAACGACTACGCAGCTTTCTGGGTTTAATTGACTTTTTCCGTAAATTTATTCATTACTCTGCTTTAGACACCCCTAGATTATGCCAACTGACGGGCAAAAACGCTATTTGGTCCTGGGATAGCCAAGCACAGTCTAAGTTTGTTAATCTGAAACATGCCTTGTTGAACGCACCACTTTTATCACACCCAGATCCTACCAGAAATTTTTCCATTGCCACCAACAGTTCTTACACAGCTTTAGGCGTACACATTTTTCAGGAAATTGAAGAAGATGGTAATACAGTAATTAAAAACATCGCCTTTGCAAGTCGCATTCTGTCACCTGCTGAACGCAGTTACTCTGTTACAGAACTTGAAACATTATGTGTTGTATGGGCATTTGCCAGATTTAGGCATTATCTTTATGGAAGACATACTACCGTTTACACAGACCACAGAGCTATACAGTTTTTACTTTCCGCTAAATTTACACATGACAGATTAAGCAGATGGAAACTTTATTTACAGGAATTTAATTTTACAATTGTTCACATTCCCAGTACACAAAATATTGTAGCAGACGCAATATCCCGTTCTCTCAGCAACAATCAGCAAGACATCGCAACCAACTTCTGCCAAGCAAATTTTAGCGTCAAGTATATTCAACAAGTTGCATTCGAAAATTTCATTTCGTCATCATTACGAGACATAGCACAAGAGCAAAGCAAAGACAACATATGGAAAGAAATTAAACACCTTTAGAAAGATAGTAATAACGTTACCATTAGAAACCATTATACTGTACGCAATAATATTCTGTTTCGCCGCTCTCACCCTGACAGCAACAACTGGTTATTATGTATTCCTGACGAACTTGTTAACAAATTAATTTGGTATACTCATTTAAGTTACGCACTTTATGGAGCCGGAAAATGTTTTCTTATACTGAGACAGAACTGTTATTTTGCCAACATGGAGAAACGTATTCGACGGGTTTTAGCGTCATGTAAAATCTGCCAGAAAGTTAAATCAGACACAACTTCACATATTCCTCCGTTACATCCCATTATACCCGTTAAATTGAGACACATGGCCGCTGTAGACATTTTTGGTCCGATTCCCAGATGTAATAGAGTTTTTTGTTACATCTTTGTCGCTGTTGAACTCACTTCGAAATTTGTTACCTTCACTCCGTTACGCAAAGCTACTGCTAAATCTATTTCGAATGCATTTGTAAAACATTTTTTATTTCATGTAGGGCATGTATTGAAAGTAATTTCCGACAATGGACCACAATTTCGATCTGCGATATGGAAACGTATGTTACGAGCTAGAAACATTTCTCCGATCTATATATCCAAGTATCACGTTTCTTCGAACCCTTGTGAACGACTAATAAAAGAAAATGGTAAACTATGTAGAATATACTGCCATAAAAAACACATTGATTGGGATACACACATACTCTCATTCCAGGATGTAATTAACTCCATATCAAATGAATCTACTATGCTATCTCCGACTGATATATTGAAAAATGTTGAACACCTGACAAAATTAAAGAATTAGTATCTTTTCCTACATCTCGTCGACTACGTCACCATAAAATAATTGGCATTGCGCTCAACAACATCTAACGTGCCGCAGAGCGCCGGAGAAGACAGCAAAAATAGGTTTGTACGCGCTGTGACTTTCACATTGGACAGAAAATATTGGTACGCACACACTATTTATTCAAGAGAGGAAAGAGTAAATGCAGTAAATTTGAGCTTCTATATGCAGGTCCGTATAGAATTTGCAGCATTCCTTACTCCAATGTAGAACATGTCGAAACTTTGAGCACCAGAAAAAGCAATGGCAATCACCATATTTCCAATATTAAACCATTTATTGAATGAACATACTTTATGATTTATCACAATGTAATGACGTTTCCAGATATTTATATGACCACTTACTGATGATTATTATATTTTTTTCTTGGCAAGTGCCCGGCAAGGTAAGGTTAGCGGGTCGCTTTTCTTGTCTTTAGACATCAGACAGTGCACATTTTCCATTTTTGTGTATGCATGATTGTTTTCCTATCGAAAGTAGAATTTTGTCTGTATGCACAAGGAAATCCTTAAGATGTAACAAACACCAGTTGACTTTGACATTTTTGCCTTATGATATCTCAATATGTTGACTATTTTACTTTTTTTTTTTTTGCTACTACATTATGATACTGTGTGTACATTTTTTGCACTTGAAAACTGTCTATGTTTTTGACATAATACGTTTTCTGTCATGCTATGCTCTATGCTTAGTTATATCACTAGAAACAAGTTTTCATTTAATGGGTATATGATTTAAATGCAAGACAATAATCCTTATTCATCATTTTCAGAAAGCAATACCGTGTAAAAGAAATAAACTATACAACCACAGTGGTTTACTATGAAATAGAAGTTTCACCATCGGAATGAACGAAAGAAAATGCAATACCTTGTCATGAAGAGTAAATGGATCAGAATTAACAAGCATTAACAAGAATATACTATACACACTGTATAATAGCAGTCTTAACTAATTATTTTTCTTTCAGAATATGAGGCGATTGATGCAGGCTGTCAGACAGAACTACACATGTTAATTTTAGTGATGAAATATGCTACAAATAAGAAACTCTACACTATATGAAGTAATAAATGATAATGAATAGTTGTAGGAAGTAAATGGTAATATGAATAATGAAGTGTCTTTTTTGTAGGTGATAATAAATGATGATGAATAGTTATGTGAAGAATATGGTAATATGAATAATGAAGTTTTTCTTTGCAGATAATGATAATGATGAAGTTTATATATTTTCTATTAGTTAAGAAATGCCATGTAGTTATTTAAGTATTTGTTGCAATTCCTTTTGACAGTATGTCTTATGTCGCAATGTTTTGGGAAAGACAGCTAGAGTACATACATATTGAGTACACGTTTCATTACCTGTTAATTCGAAGTTTACTACTTTTCAACATAATGTACATTTCTTCTTTCAGCTCAATAATCCACTTTGTATTTTTTCCAGGAGAAGCTTTTCATGACGTTAATATGCTATAAACAGTTAGTTATTAAAACATTTCTAGTACTTGCATTTTTTTACCCAGTTGTGTCTATCATTTATGAATGTGATCACATATACTGTCCTTGTTTCAGAACCTTGCTGCAGCTAACTCATGACGAATGATGTTATTAATCCTTATTTCCAGCAATAAGTCAAAAGCAAATATTTTCATGCCCCAGCTAATGACTATCGATCCCAACGCAATGCATTGCTAGCACAAAAAAAATATTGCTAGTCCCAACTATTACCAGTATATAACTAAATAATGCTACCAGTTTAAGATATATTTCTAGCCACAAATCTAATGCAAATTTTTCTGATGTATTGATTCCATTATGTCTATGTATTATTGGACTACAGACCTTGAGTAATAGTTACAATGTCTTACATTTGAAATATGTCTTGTGTCACTTGCATGATATCATATATAAACACTAACAATTTGATGCTACACGCAATAACTCTTGTTTTGAATGATGACTTCTGAATAATACTGAAGGATATTTTGTAACACTGCATAAATGCTGTGCCAATATTTACTGTAATGAGATGACTTATGCATAAATGTTATGCTAATTATTACTGTATTGAGATGACTTATGCATAACTGAATGCCAATGATTACTGTAATGAGATAACTTGATGCCAATAATTACTGTAATGAGATGATTTATGACATGAGTACTTAATAGTATTTTGTTATACTCTATAAATGAATACCAATAATTACTGTAATTAGATGACTTATGAATAGTGTTTTGTAATACTCAATACTTACTACATGGTTAGTAATTAGCCAATGAGTGCCAATAATTATTCAAATCGGTTGATTCACTAATGTAATTCCGAATGATGACTAGCATAAGACTTATCGTATCCTTCACCTTCCGACCTAATTACCAGCAATTACTTGCAATATCCGTATGTCCTGTCCATCCTCATGATCATGGAGCACTATATTTGGTTTTTGCACTAATTCTACGTTGAGGTAAGATTATGGATTCTTCAATAATGTGATGTTGACATATCAAGCTGTCGACCACCTTGAACGATGGAGATGTTATTATGGTCCTACTGTTTGGTGTACCTAATGTACTACCAAAATGATAACATACAATATTAATACAACATTTCAGTGTCCTGGCTACACTGATAAATACTTCAGGGAAGAGAACTTCAGATTGTCTCACTTGGTGTTATGCTTCTGTAGAAAGATATGTACTTTCATTGCAGCTACGTGCAACTCAATGTGCTACAACCATGGTGCTATCCTTCCCATTCCTTTCCTAGTTCTTGTAAAATGTTACAGACTTTTACAGCGTGTGTGCACTTTATTTCATTTCTTAATGTATACAATTCATGTAAAAATGCTTAAGACTTATACAGTGCGTGTGCACTTTATGTCATTTGTTAATATATTTTGTACTCATTGTGTATACACTTTGTCATTTCTTAATATGTTCTGTACTCAGTGCGTGTGCACTCTATTTCATTTTTTAATATGTTCTCCACTTACATTATTTATCAATAATATTATATATATGTATATATTCTGTGACTGTGTACTTACAAGGGAACCTCCCCATCGCAACCCCCTCAGATTTAGTTATAAGTTGGCATAGTGGATAGGCCTTGAAAAACGGAACCCAGAGCAATCGAGAAAACAGGAAGAAGTTGTGTGGAACTATGAAAGAATACAAACTAAGTAGCCCATGCGCAAGATAGGCAACATTAAAGGTAGTCTCAGCGCAGGAACGGCGTGGTACCGTGGTTAGCGTGAGCAGCTGCGGTAAAAGAGGTCCTTGGTCCAAGTCTTCCCCGGAATGAAAATTTTACATTCTTTATTTTCACAAAGTTATGATCTGTCCGTTCGTTCATTGGCGTCTCTGTTCACTGTAATAAGTTTAGTGTCTGTGTTTTGCGACCGCACCGCAAAACCGTGCGATCAATAGACGAAATGACGTGCCTCTCCAATGGGAACCGAAAACATTTGATCGCAAGGTCATAGGGCAACCGATTCCTCCACAGGAAAACACGTCTGATATATTCTATACGACACTGGTTACGGCATGTGCGTCACATGACAGGAATATGTTGTCGAATGGGTAAAAAGATTCTTCTAGCTTGCCCTATTTAGGGTTTCTTGTGGATGTGGTAATCACTCCCAAAAAAGTGATGAAAACATAATGGACGGACAGATAATAATTGACTGGAAATAAAAAATTAAAATTTTTCACTAGAGGGCAGACTTGAACCAAGGACCTGTGGTTCCTCAGCTACTCACGCTAACCACGGAGCCACGGCTCTACTGCGCTCACATATTCCTTGATATTGCCTATCTTGTGCATGGACTACTCAGTTTGTATATTTTGCTTCTTTTTTCATAGTTCCACACAGCTTCTTCCTGTTTTCTTGATTGATCTGTGTTCAGTTTTTCAAGGCCTATCCAGTGTGCAACTCATAACTAAATCTGAGGGGGGTGCGATGGGGAGGTTCCCTTGTTAGTAAACTAAATAGATTATAGAAAAATTTGTTGCTCATGGCAAGTCCAATTGACTCTCCATCGCTGCCAAATTTTTGCCTTCCCATGTAAGAGGTCCATGATTAAAGAATTTGTTGCTAGCGCACTCGATCAGATGTAATTTCGATGGATTGCTCACGCGCTGCCTGTGATATGTAAGCTATAAGAGAATCTCAGACCAGAGAGCAGTGTTGTATGCAGTAAGAGCAGTGTCAGTAGCATTAGGAGTAAGTAGTACCTAGCAGTCTGGTGTATCGTGTTGGCTGGGCCGGTCGTGGGGAGCGATGGAGGAGCCTGAGCGTTGTAGTATAACGTAAAAGTAGTCTCGCGCATATGTACTGTTGTTATATCAAGTCCCATGTAAATGTTTTTAAAAAAATCTCTTAATAATAATCTTTCTTATAAAATTCAACCTTTCACAATCATTCATCTCACTTTAAGGAATTTACTAATTTCTCCAATCCATGGTCTTCCCAATTATTGTAAAGAAAAATCAGTTTCTTTTTACACATGACAAATCTATCGGCCAGCATTGCACTGGGGCTGTGCCTGAAAAATTTCTTATAGGAGCAGATAATACGCGTTATCCGGCGACCTTATTGAGGTAAGAATTTTTAATTTATTCAGTATGATCTTTCAGGGCCATGACGCAGCACTGCTGACGCCCAAACTTTACCAGTTTAAATTCACAGACAGTTATTGGAAGGTTATATACGAGCCACAATTTTATTGAGAGATTAGTCACATTGTATTATTGGTAGGTTGCGGAATTTATTTATTGGGAGGTTACGCTGAATGTGAATAACGTAAATAATTATATTTTTACTGTAGGGAGGTTTCGGAATTTTTCTGTTGAGAGGTTACATGCTTAAACGGAAAAGAAAGAAAAGAGAATGCACACGTTTCATATACGTATGGGAACGCTAATCTCCTTCTCTCCCCCGTCTCTGTCCACCTCCCACCCCCTCTTCGCCCATCTCCTGTTCCTTCTCCCTTTCTCCATCCATCACTTCCTCCCCCTCTCTCTCTATATCCCCTCCCGCGCGTCTCTCTTCTTCTCGCTTAGTCCATCACTTACTGCCCCCTTCATCTGGCCATCTCCTCCTTCCCATTTTCTATGTTCATTTCCTACTACCTCTCTGTCCACCTCCTCTCCCCCCCGCCCCTCCCCACTCTTTCTGAACATGAGCCTTGTTTTTATTGTTACTGCAAATTGAGATTCTGTAGTAACATTTTAATCCTAAACATTACCGCTGGATATATTTCGTAAACCACATCACATACTGACGAATCGATTCCACAGACCGAACGTGAGGAGAGGGGCTAGTGTAATTGGTTAATACAAACCAGAAAAAATGCACGGAAGTATGTTTTTTAACACAAACCTACGTTTTTTAAAAATGGAACCCCGTTAGTTTTGTTAGCACATCTGAACATATAAACAAATACGTAATCAGTGCCGTTTGTTGCATTGTAAAATGTTAATTACATCCGGAGATATTGTAACCTGAAGTTGAAGCTTGAATACCACTCCTCCGCTGTTCGATCGTGTGTATCGGAGAGCACCGAATTACGTAGGGATCCAAAGAGAACGGTGATGGACCGTAGGTACAGAAGAGAGTGGAACAGCACATTACGGCCGCATGCTAACACCTTTTTATTGGTCTTTTTCACTGACGCACATGTACATTACCGTGAGGGGTGAGGTACACGTACACACGTGGTTTCCGTTTTCAATTACGGAGTGGAATAGAGTGTGTCCCGACATGTCAGGCCTATAGATGTTCAATGTGGTGGCCATCATTTGCTGCACACAATTGCAATTTCTGGCATAATGAATGTCGTACACGCCGCAGTACATCTGGTGTAATGTCTCCGCAGGCTGCCACAATACGTTGTTTCATATCCTCTGGGGTTGTAGGCACAGCACGGTACACATTCTCCTTTAACGTACCCCACAGAAAGAAGTCCAGAGGTGTAAGATCAGGAGAACGGGCTGGTCAATTTATGCGTCCTCCACGTCCTATGAAACGCCCGTCGAACATGCTGTCAAGGGTCAGCCTAGTGTTAATTGCGGAATGTGCAGGTGCACCATCATGCTGATACCACATACGTCGACGCGTTTCCAGTGGGACATTTTCGAGCAACGTTGGCAGATCATTCTGTAGAACCGCAATGTATGTTTCAGCTGTTTGGGCCCCTGCAATGAAGTGAGGACCAATGAGGTGGTCGCCAATGATTCCGCACCATACATTTACAGTCCACGGTCGCTGTCACTCTACCTGTCTGAGCCAGCGAGGATTGTCCACAGACCAGTAATGCATGTTCCACAGATTCACTGCCCCGTGGTTTGTGTAACCCGCTTCATCGGTAAACAGGTAGAACTGCAACGCATTCTCTGTTAATGCCCATTGACAGAATTGCAGTCGATGATTAAAGTCATCACCATGTAATTGCTGATGTAGCGACACATGAAACGGGTGAAAGCGGTGACGATGCAGTATGCGCATGACACTACTTTGACTCAGTCCACCGGCACTCGCAATGTCCCGTGTACTCATGTGTGGGTTCATGGCAACAGCAGCTAACACACCAACTGCACCCGCTTCTCCTGTGACGGGCCTGTTACGGACCCGTTTGCGTGCTACGACCATACCTGTTGCATACAGTTGGCGGTAGATGTTTTGCAATGTGCGGCACGTTGGATGCCCTCTGTCCGGGTACCGTTCTGCATACACCCTGCAGGCTTCAGCTGCATTTCGTCGACACTCGCCATAGATGAGTATCATCTCCGCCTTTTCAGAGTTCGAATACACCATGGTCACAGTTCCTACAACACTACACTATCACAGACGTCTGGTAACACGGTGTACTACAGTTGGTCTGCGTGCGGAGACAAATGCAGAATAACAATAGCAGCAAGCGCTACATGCGGACACTGCGACAGCTAGACCAAACCACAACAGTGCACTACAGCCACACTCGTAAACACGGTCGTCATCGTAAACATGTCCCTGCAGATGCTGCTCGCCGACCGTGGCCCGTGTTTGTTACAACACGCAACTGAACGTCGGAGGTTTCAAGCGTCAACTTTAGGTTACAATATCTCCGGTTGTAATTAACGTTTTACAATGCAACAAACGGCACTGATTACGTATTTGTTCATATGTTCAGATGTGCTAACAAAACTAACGTGGTTCCATTTAAAAAAACGTAGGTTTGTGTTAAAAAACATACTTCCGTGCATTTTTGTATGGTTTGTATTAAACAATTACAGTAGCCCCTTAGCCCCTCTCGTCACGTTCGGTCTGTGGAATCGGTTCGTCAGTATTTGATGTGGTTTACGAAATATATCCAGCGGTAACGTTAGGTGACTCACCTTAAAGAATTGGGTACCTAACACAAGCCATATTAGAATTCTACGTTGTGTCAAAATTTCGAAACCAACATTTATATTTTTATAACATTTCCTCTTTAATCACATGTACAGTACATATATAATAGATGGCGTTCCATTAGGTATACAACAAGTGTGTATTCGAATGCAATGTCTCAGAATTTCAAAGTAATACATGAAGAACTTTCGGAGATTTTGAACTACGTATATCTACGTTTGTTCTTACTTAGAAACTGCAAATGTTGCTAATTGCAAATCTCCCAAAGTTTTCGGCCGAATGCTTTGAAATTTTGAAACAACTTTGCATTAGAACACGCGCGTGCTTTTACATATGTATTATATATACTAAAACATGCCTATATTAGAATGCAACATTGTGTCAAAATTTCAAAGCAACCTGTCAACGACTTTCGGAGATACACGATTTTAAACAAATCAACATTTACATTTTTGTATATATAGATACAGATAATGTATTCTCTATCATCTAACAGAGAAAAAATGTGTTTAATTTATTTATCAGATGGGAAATGTACTTTATCTAACACACGAAAGAAATTTCTAAGAAGCATTTTTAATACAAATTGTTATTTTTTCTATTTATTAACTTTTTTCTGCAGAACAGCTATTTTCTCCACCGTAAACGTCCGTTTTGAGTCCGTTGTGACAGGAAAGTTAGTCACGTATCCGTCTCCTCACAATTTTCTGCATTCGTTTCTGTGGCTAAACAGTTTCTGTAATAAATTTGTGACACTGGCTGTTAAATTTGGTAAGTATTCCTTTATGCTGGATAGCTGTTTATTCTAATATATTTAATAATCTTGAGTTTGTTATGCAAACGATGAAATGTGGCCACCTCTTTCCAAGGTTACTTTGTCAATGAAGTTTCAACTACGTAAAGATTTGTTAAATTTTCTTTCAGTCCGTGTCTACGAATTTCCTTTCCGGTGAGCACACATTTTTCGGAAGCTTGGTAGTTAACGCTGAAAGGGTCGTTTGAAACCACCGCTACTACGTATTAAAACGTACAACAGAATGTAATCCACTTGGCAATGTGACGTGAGCACTGGGCAGCGTAGTGTCTCGAATAGAACTGTGAATGTCTCAGGAAATCATTTAATTAATTGGATGGCTATGGTTGGTAAACACACACCAAAGATTCGTCTGCAGAAACAGGAAAAGAACGCATTGGATTTAACGTTTTGCTAATGAAGCAGATGTCTCGTCCTGTTCTACACATGCGTTAATCGTATACTTTGCATAGCGCCATTCATGATATTTTAGTGAACCTGAACCTCACTGACCCTTCAATTAAAGCCTAACAATATTTCCGAGTTAACTCCTAATCGCAGAACTCTCTCACTTAGTTCAGATTAGGAGCTACGAATTAACATTCAGCCACACCCTTCAGTGTCTAAGCAGATAATATGCGGAAGTGTGTAGAGAAAATCTGGACCGCATCCATCAACAATTAACGCGGGGAGCTGTTACGAGCACTAGTTACTTACTGGGAACTGCCCCGAAGCGCGAAAATCGGTCGACAATAGGCCTGAAAATAATCACGTCTGCGTCCACGCACAAAAGACAGATGCAATAACGATAATGGAAAGCACTGCGGGAAAGCGACCAGCCCACGCTACAAATACTAACCAGAAAGATCAATAGCGATCAACATGCGGGCGTCACAGTGGCACAGAAGAGGAGGGACGTGGGGGAGCCTGTTGACATTTATCAGGCGCTGTTGCGGCGTGGGACTGCGCCGGTGGAGGGGTGTGGGGGAGGGGTAGGTCGCGTGCCGGCCGCCACGCGCACCTCGGGGAGGGGGGCGCCCTTGCCTGGGACAACACGAGCTCGCCGCCGCGGCCTGCGCTAAGGTCTGTAATCGCTCGGCCGCGCGCAACAGTTTGACCCGCAGCGTTGTGCCAGCGCCGCGAGTCGGCGGCAGAGGAAAGCCGCCCCTAGGTACGGCGGCGGCGGGCCACGTGGTCGGCCGTGTGAAACTCGGAGGCGGCCGCTTTCCCACAGTGGTCCGCGAGCGCACCTTGCCTCGCAGTGGCGCCTGCGGCAGGGGCAGGGGAGGCGGCCACGCGACCGCGCGCCGCGTTCAGATCGTGGGAAACGCCGTGCGTCACAGCGCGCAATTACTGAGGCGCCCGCCAGGAAGTGCGTTTCCTACTCGTCCCGCCGGCTGCGGGCGCCGCTCCATACGTAATTAATTTAATGCGGGCGCTGGGACGCCTTTCCTCCTTCCACTTAGGCGCGCTACTGTACTTACAGCCGGCCTCGTATCTAGTTTCACTGCCTACACTGAGAGTCGTATTTAGTTTCGTCTTCTTCAGCGTCGTGCGAATGTAGATTTATAAGACTGATATAAACGAAAAATGGCATTCCACATGCAAATGGTTGGATGGCTGTTAGCGCGACTGTCTGTTCAAAACATAAATTAAAAGACAACATAACCAATTAGTAAATGTCAAGGGCCGGCCGGAGTGGCCAAGCGGTTCTAGGCGTTACGGTCTGGAACCGCGCGACCGCTACGGTCGCAGGTTCGAATCCTGCGTGGCACGGATGTGTGTGATGTTTTTAGGTTAGTTAGGTGTGAGTAGTTCGAAGTTCTAGGGGACTGATGACCTCAGAAGTTAAGTCCCATAGTGCTCAGAGCCATTTGAACCATTTTTTTTTAATTTCAAGGTTTTTGTTTACAAATGTAGTCGTCCTGTTTTTCTTTTGCCAGCGTTTTTGTGCACAAATATAACCTGGATCGCATGACTTGTGGATAAATGTGAACATACTATGTTTCGTAGGCATTTTACGTAACAGTTTAAAATAAGGATTATCAAAACTAGTTACCAATTTTCTAATAATGTTTATTTAAAAACTTAAAACTCTTGTGATTTGTTAGTTGCGTTTCTTCTTATAAATCGAAAAATTTTATTTTCAGTCAAATGTCTACTGAGTATGTATTTAATCCTTGATCCTTGCAGATTCTACTTTGCAACTTTGTACGACAGTCTCGCAGACAAATACACTCATTCGAAGAAAATATCTTCTCAGTGATGTTCACAATAAGAGGCAGTCTCTGTTTACCCTCTTCATTATGATTAAACCCTGCGAGTTGTAAAAAGTCATAATCACTTTTCCCATCGACATAACTCTATCGCGTCTTTTCGTTGTGCATTTTCGTTTATATCAAATCGTTGCTTAAACTGCAATTTCGTATCTGACGTGCCATTGTAAATCTACCTCACGACTTATTGAGACCCTACGATTCTTCTTCAACTTTAATGATGTGGGTTGGGTTGTTGTGGGGGGAGGAGACCAGACAGCGAGGTCATCGGTCTCATCGAATTAGGGAAGCACCGGGAAGGAAGTCGGCCGTGCCCTTTCAAAGGAACCATCTGGGTATTTGAATGGAGCAATTTAGGAAAATCACGGAAAACCTAAATCAGGATGGCTGGACGCGGGATTGAACCATCGTCCTCCCGAATGCGAGTCCAGTGTGCTAACCACAGCGCCACCTCGCTCGGTTTTAATGATGTGAACTCACCCCATCGTGTAGTCAGCTTTTTGATAATCGATAGATTACATGTCGGTTCATAAGACATGCTTAAACCTGTTGTCAAGCTGGTTAATCTCCATGTGATGGACTGCTGTCACGACAAATTTCCTCTCTTTCACAGCCTTCATTGCAGACGAAGTGGCTCTCCAGTGATTTTGTGCGATTTCTGATATGATTTGGTGGACTCTGAGCAATCGTACCACCAGCACTATCTTACGCGAAAAGAACAGTTCCCATCTTTGCAATATAACTCAGGAGGAGGAAAAACCTATGCGGGACTAAATAATGACGAGTTTCTTTTAGTTACCAGACCACTAAAGAGAAACCTTAAAATTAACACTGAACTATTTTTGTAAAAGAAACAACGCATAATGGGCTAAAAAATGGTTCAAATGGCTCTGAGCACTATGGGACTCAACATCTGAGGTCATCAGTCCCCTAGAACTTAGAACTACTTAAACCTAACTAACCTAAGGCCATCACACACATCCATGCCCGAGGCAGGATTCGAACCTGCGACCGTAGCAGTCACGCGGTTCCGGACTGAAGTACCTAGAACCGCACGGCCACCACGGCCGGCCGCATAATGGGCATTTATTAATCATCGATTTCAAATTACACGACCACATTTCTATTCCCAGAATCTGAGCATATACGACGCAGAAGGAAGAGTGAAAAGTAACGAGCTGGCTAAACCGAAGTATCACAGTAAGCCTAGTACGTATAACGCTGCTCATCACACGTCATAGCAGACAGGTGTAGTAGACCGACCATTGGACACAGGAACGCCGGTGCTGGACTCATCTGCATCTACGTCTCTATCTGTACTCCGCAAGCCGCCCTGCAGTGTGTGGCGGAGCTTACTTCGTGTACCATTGTCATTTCCTCCTGTTCCTGTTCCAGACGCGAATAGTTCGCTGGAAGAACGATTACCGGTAAGCCTCCGTGTAGCCTCGAGTCTCTCTAATTTTATCTTCATGGTCATTTCGCGAGTTATACAGAGGAGAAAACAATAGATCTGTTAATTCATCAAGGAACCTACGCTCTCGCAACTTCAACAATAATCCACATGTGATGCAAAGCACCTCCCTTGCAGCATCTGCTACTGCAGTTGAATGAACTACTACGTGGCACGTAAGTGTTTAATAAATGAACCTCTAACGAAGCGCGCCGTTTTTCTTTGGATCTTCTCTGTTTCCTTTATCAATCCTATTCGGTGCATATCCTATTCGGTGCATATCTCGCAATGATTAGCAGTATCTAAGTATGGTTTAACGAGTGTTTGTAAACTGCTTTCTTTGTTGATGGACTACATTTCCTGAGGATTTTCCAGTGAGTGTCAGTCTGGCATCTGCTTTACTCGCGATGAACTTTATGCTGTCATTTCACTTTAGATCGCCCTGTAAGCATATTCCTAGATATTTTATGGAAGTAGCTGGTTCCTTTGATTGTTCAGCAATGGTGTAATCATACAATAAAGAATGTTTCCGTCTATGTAACCGCAAGACGTCACATTTGTTTAAGTTGAGAGTCAATTGCCACTCCCTGCATCAAACGTTAACCCTCTGCAGGTCTTCCTGCATTTCGTTAAAATTTATCTAGCTTTGCGACTTCTCTATATACAGCAGCATCATCCGCGAAAAGCCTCATGGAACTTTTCATAACATTCCCCTGGGGCACACCCGGAGTTGTTTTTACGTCTGAAGACGTTCAGAATGACATACTGTATTCTGTCTGGTAGAAGTCAAGCAACACGTCATCCAACAGGGCGCCCGGCATATACTGACTTCCGAGGCTCGTGGACGAAAAGAGCGAGCTCGGTTTCGCAAGATCGTTGTTTTCGGAACTCAGTTTGGTTTCTACAGAGGGGATTTTCGGTCTCCAGAAATGTCATAATAGCGAGCATAAAATCTGTTCCAAAACTATGCAACTGACCGACGTCAGTGATACAGGCCTTCTTGAAAACGGCAGTGACATGTGCTTCTTTCCAATCATCAGGAACACTTCGATCCTGTAAACACCTAAGGTGCACAGCTGTTAAGAGGGGAAAGTTCTTTCAATACTCTATGTAGAATCGTATGTAGAATCGTATTGGTATCCTGTCAGGTGTAGTGGCCGACGCACATACGATAGTTCGTAGGGTGGGAGGGGATAAGACCTGGGAATATGCAGTATTTTTAACATTTTCAAAGACGAACGGTGAACTGGAAGTATCCATAAAAAGTTCCAAGACCCTGTAAAAATCCTGCATAGTATCGATTTTTAAATTATTTTCTTGAAAAAAGAGCATCTGACTACACTATTTTTGCCTTTCAGTGAGAGATAGGAGGAGAGGGGAGGGAGGGAGAAGGACCCCGCCCCCTTGCTCTCGGGTAAGGGCGTCCTTGACCTGTAGGTACACCTGCCATCATCCCTTGCTGGCGAATAATACTAGATCACTGATTGTGTCAATCGGTTCGCCTACAACACCTACAACACCGCGTAGACGAAGTGTTCCTGCTAAACAATCCATCATACCACCACTCTGGAATTGTCAGAATGATTTGAGCAATAGTCCACCGACACAACGGTGTTTGTATGGCCGCCTCGGGTCGCGCAACGCATTTTGTAGGGCACACTGGATCGCCATCGAACAAGACGTGTGCGCCTTGGTCCCAGTTCCGACTAACATCTGCGAGTTGTAGGCGCGGGTTGAATGATAATCAGGACGACTGCAACTCATTTGGCCTTTCGTTGAGTCCACGCCACGACAGCCTTCATCAAGGGGAAAGACGGGAGTTATACGTTACTGATAAGATATCTAGAATTCAATCACCCTTAAGTGAATAAACTTGTAATGTGACATTTAAAGGATTTTATTATGTAAATATAGCCGCGTAAATCATATTAGTAAGAGAAGATTTGTATGTCAATACAATTATTGTATGTTTTATGATACAAGCATACCAACATCTTGTTGAATCGTATCTATGGATGACCTAGCATGCCTCGAACATTTATGTAGTTAATTAATATAATAACAAATGTTGGTATTGATACTTTCGTTTATATAACATCAGATAGATAGGCATTTACTTGCTGTCTCTTATATAGATACTGTAGGGATCATTAGATTTTTCTGCTAGAGTGTTAAAAATTATCAGATGTGCCAGTAGATTAATTGTATTAGAGTTTACAAAGCACAGGAAGCTTACAGTGTTTTGTCTAGTCGTGCAGACTGTCTTTTACTGATATCCATTTATTTTACCGAGCGAGGTGGCGCAGTGGTTAGCACACTGGACTCGCATTCGGGAGGACGACGGTTCAATCCCGTCTCCGGCCATCCTGATTTAGGTTTTCCGTGATTTCCCCAAATCGTTTCAGGCAAATGCCGGGATGGTTCCTTTGAAAGGGCACGGCCGATTTCCTTCCCAATCCTTCCCTAACCCGAGCTTGCGCTCCGTCTCTAATGACCTCGTTGTCGACGGGACGTTAAACACTAACCACCACCACCACCATTTATTTTATTCATGCATTTATTTCGCCTGGCAAAATAAGGCACTTAAGGGCCTCTCTTAGATATAACCAGACATCTAAGTGACTGTCATCACAACATTCACAGCACATGAACAGTAGATGATAATAATAATAGTAGTACTAGTAGTAGTAGATACAGTAATACTTATATGCATTTAGTACGAATAGTCATAACAGCAGATCATATCTCTAACGATAGAAAAATGATCACATGTGCACAATCAGCACCAAATGATGTAGCATCGAGTTTCCAAATAGAGACTGATTTGGCAAAATCTATCCTATTTTCTACAGTAGTGTCATCTACTCCAAGAACTCAGGCGAGGCGTTCTCTCGCGTTGTCACCCTAAGAGAGGCGCCGTTGTGAGACTTGTACTCCCACGTAAAATGGCAACGAGCGCCTGCATCCTACGCCTGATATTTCCCAAAACGCGTAACCTCGACAGAACTGGAAAATTCAAGGTAATCAGGACTCGTCACGGTGCACTCGACGTGACTACTGAAAGAGCACGCAACGCAGGAGAAAGAACCATCGCTCAACAGTCTGGCGTTCTTTATCGTGTGACATTAAAATAACAGCACCTTTGTGTTAATGGATAGAAACAAACACTTAGAGAAAGTGTGAAAGCTTTCGAATGGATTAAGTATCTGGTGGCGCCACTGTAACGCGAATACTCTCATGGAGATGTATATGAAGTCCCTAGAGAAAGTGCTCCTCCTTGTGAACATTATTCACAGATTTAAGAGCCTTTATGATCAACAACCTTGGCGTGAGAAGTTTCCTGTCTGTCGAAGTGAAGAGCAGTTTACGGCTCCCGGTGGCCACATAATAGAAGCTAAGGAAGGAATGAGTCTGTCTCCACTGCTAATTACTAGATCACTAGTATCTTCCAAGAATGAATTTTCACTGTTTAGAGGCGTGTGCGTGGATTTTAAACTCCCTAGCAGATTAAAACAGTGTCCCGAATTGGCATACCGACCTGGGACCTGTGTCTTCGGCGGACAAGTGCTCTACCGACTGAGCTGTCCAAAGGAAGGTAGGAGCTGAGGTATTCTCGGAAGTAAAGCTGGAAGAGCGGATCGTGAGTTGTACTTGGACTACTTAGTCGGTAGAGCATTTGACCGTGAAAAGCTAAGGTCCCAGGATCGAGTCCCGATCCGCGACACAGTTTTAATGTGCCAGGGCTTTTCACATCTGCCAGGAAGTCTATAATTTATTATCCCAGTAAATGGACTGACTACCTGGGGTTACTGAGTTACTTATTTATCCTTATCTTGTATTTGACAGGAAAAGTACTTTGTCTATAGGGGAAAATCCAACTTTTTTACACTTTTTGAAAATTACAGTCACCGAAAATTGTGGCTTCGTCCGTAAAACTGGTAGTTTTCAATGATTTTACGTCACCCTCTAACCATCCAACCCCCACTACTAGCAGTGCTCGGAACATATGGAGAAATTTCAGCTAAACGTTCTGACATGTCTTACTATCTAGGTAAATGAGCTGTGGACTTAAGACAACCCTCGCACCGCTAGGAGTGGGGTAAAATGAGCTGGAGGTGATCAGTACTATTTATCTGTCATTATCTTGGCAGACTATGATGATTGTTGCACTGTCACAGGCTCAATCCGTCAACCCCAGACGGCTTTTCTTGTTCCGTGAGACACAGAGTACGGTTAACCAGTTTCTATGTTGAATAAAAATCTCTCGGTGTACATGCCGCGTCAAATCAGGATAAAACTCCAAGCTTTCAACCACTACCTCCATGGTCGTCGTCAGGGCTAAAACTGACTGTCGTGAACTAGCGAGGTTCACACTTTTATATGCAAAAGATGGCTTCTGATTGGCTGGAATACATCATAGCAACAGCGATATGGCGCGTAGTGAAGTGGTGCCCTCTACTTCCATAGATGTAGTTTCTATCCCGCGTTGCTTGCAGCGCCATCCCTTGAATCAGGAGGTAAAGTGCGGGAAGTTTTTCTCTGCGATTTTTCTTTATCCAGTGCATTCTTCCAAGTGTTGCTAAGTGCATAGCCGTTGTCTCTGTTAAAGTTACTATCGCTAAGTCTAATTTCGACTGCTTCCCGGATCACAGAGTCCCAGTAATTCGCTGCGTGGGCTATTACTCTGGTTTCTTCAAATAAAATCTTACGCTTGTTAAGCAGGCTATGTCCATTATAATTATCCGGGCTGTTATGCCGTGGTCGGTTGATGAATTCTATGGTGATTCCCAACGTTTCGTCTCCGACTGCGGGAGACATCTTCAAGGGGGTCCGTAGCTTGATGGAAGGTCCAACACACACACTGGCTCGCTACTGTGTGTTGGACCTTCCATCAAGCTACGGATCCCCTTGAAGATGTCTCCCGCAGTCGGAAACGAAACGTTGGGAATCACCATAGAATTCATCAACCGACCACGGCATAACAGCCCGGATAATTATAATGGACATGATATTTCCAGCCGTGAAAGTTTACATTTTAGTATAAGCAGGCTATGTTCAGCCACCGCTGATTTTTCCAAATACCTGTATTTCAGGTGGCGCTGGTGCTCGATGCAGCGGTCGGCAACGGTTCTTACAGACTGGCCCACGTAATTCTTGCCACATTCGCAAGGAATAGTATAAATTCCCGGCACTCTTAAGCCGAGACTATCTTTGACCTCGCTAGTTCACGACAGTCAGTTTTAGCCCTGACGACGACCATGGAGGTAGTGGTCGAAAGCTTGGAGTTTTATCCTGATTTGACACGGCATGTACACCGAGAGATTTTTATTCAAGAAACACGTCGCGAAAGACTTCGTAGCCAGTTTCTATGTTAATTGCGAGTTAATTTTCGACTTTAGTTTTGCTCTGCATGCTGACGCTACATTCGTCTCGCCGATATTACGCATATGATATGATATGATATGATATATGACATCACGGTAGCTTCGAGGTGGGTGGCAAGGGACATACTGGGGGGTGGGAATGTCGCGCCAATCTGCTGGCTGTGAGGCGTCTCACGACAGTAGGACGAGGCGACCGCTGTTTAGTCTGAGCGTCCGCCGGAACCGTATTCGTCAGATTACCTGGACGGCCGTATACGACCGCACGCGGGCGACTGATCCCACGACATACAGTTACAGCGGCATTGGCACGCGTCCAATGCATACGACCAAGTCGACCGCATAAGGCCGTACACGGCCGGATGACGGACGCATCCCAATGAAATGGTAGTATTCTTATGTAGTCGGTGCAAGTGAGCGCTCGTTCTTGCTTGTGTCTGGATGTGTTTCACACTTAATTGCAAACTCTGGGGGTAGGAAGAATGTGAGTGAGAGCAGGTGACTGTGGAATATGCATTACACGACGTATCACCTCCGCGAGTTACAGAGGTTGAAAATCACAGAGGAGATGAGTGTGGAAGCTAAGCGGAATCGCTAATCATAACGTAGCAAAAAAAACGTAACATTCTGCGATCAAATTTATTAAACATGTGATACGTGACGTTCAGTGTACATTCAATTATGCTGTTTATAAAATTCTAGACACTGTATTTAAAAGACAATATTGAGAAGAATGTAAAGACGCCGCCCAAATGCCGTCTTGCATGCGTCTGTCAGATCATCTTCGTGCGTCGTGGTGACAGAAACAGCACAGATCTTCTAAATAGCACACGTCCTTGCACTTTTCTATTGTTTGTCTGCTCTTTTTGTAAATTAAATATCGATTGAAAACACACCGTTCAGTAAGAATGCTTCAAAAATTCTGGAAACTGCAATTAAAATTAAAATTGAGAATACCTTCAGAATACAGATCTTCTAAATAGCACACGTCCTTGCACTTTTCTATTGTTTGTCTGCTCTTTTTGTAAATTAAATATCGATTGAAAACACACCGTTCAGTAAGAATGCTTCAAAAATTCTGGAAACTGCAATTAAAATTAAAATTGAGAATACCTTCAACCGTACGTTCACCTTACGTAACTAGTATTCTCTAAAGTACTCAAAATTCTTTCACTGGTGCACTTCAACTGAGCAAAAGAGCGCCACAAATTTATCTCGGATGGAATACGCCGCAGTGACTGCGATCTCGCCGACAGAATCGTATCTATTCGTCGGTTGTGTCAGCTGGCAACTGAATGCAGCTGCTCGTTCTTCCCCTTGCTTGTCAATTACGATGTCGTGTAACAAACATCTACATTTGAGTCTAATGTCAAAAGCACCAGGCTTATATTCTATTACTTGTCGAGTCTTAGAATTTGCTTTGGTCACTGGGAATGGTCTCATCATGTAAGTCTTCAGTTCAGTTGCCTCGCGACTGCCTGTTGCTGGCCGTGTGTCAGATTTTACTCGGCTTCAGTGGACGAGCTTCATTGCGAGCGGGCCGTAGTCTATCACCACACGGCTAACCTGTTGCGGCCCCAGTGGACGTCCAGGCTTAAGAGTCGTGAACCGGTGCTGTTCGTTTCATAGCGCGGGAAAGTCGCTTTCGGTGTCGGCGGACTAGCTACTTTCGTTAATTCCGTATGCGAACGGCTTATGACTCTGTCGTCTGTTCCCTTGATAGGAACATTTAGGTTGGATGATTCTTCATTCCTTCGATACTGTTTAATGAATTGCAGACATGTGTTGTCCTTACAGTCGTGGTTCTCCACGCAGTTCACACACACACACACAAACACACGGTGATTTACAAGACAGTTTTCGCTAAGAAACTGCGACGACACTGGATACTTAGAAGGTCAAATATTAATCGGATGAAACAATAGTGAACGACTGCACTACATAATTTGTAGACTGAGACACTTTCTGGGAGAGACTGCGATGCAAAAATTAAAACACACGTTTTCAAGGGGATTACTGTCGCATTTCCTCTACATTGGAACTTGTGGAAGGTGACCACATCTTCGGAAACCTCGATGTCAGCTAACATTTTTATTAACTGTCGAATAACTGAAACTACTGTAGGTACAAAATCAACACCAAACTCAGCCCCATTCTTATGTAGAACTTTGATGAGACAAAGCACCTATAAGAAAAAGAAATTGTTCAGAAGAGTGCGTACATCATATGAAGCCACGTGGTGCAATCGGCAGAAAGCAGAGCGTGCGATCCAAGGTAACTAAAACGTTGGAGGGGGGCGGACGCCACAGTAGCGTCAGGAGAGTCAAAACACAAGAGAGCGTCCACGAACTTCGGAAAGGTTGGCCAAGGGAATGAAGACGGCGAATGATGTGAGAAATAATTAGATTCGTAACAGTTTATGCAGAATATTGAGGCCATAAGGTAGGCTACTGAGTAAGAAAATTATCGGGACAGTTTCATTTTTACAAAGCTGTAAACAGAGTGGAATAATTTGGTGTAATCAAGGTTAAGGGTGTATGGTAACAGGTGCTGAGAAAAACGGTGAAGTGGAAAGAATAAGTGATATCTCAAAAGAATTAACTGTAGGTCTATCAGTGCCTTTAATCGTTTACGTGCGCAATAACTTCAAGAAAACATCAACGAAAGCAAGCTGAACTCGTCATTGTCTTAAAGTGAACACATAGCAGGTTATAAGCACAAATAGCGCAGTAATTCTTCGAAGTTAAAAAAGACTCGGAAATTTCAGCTGACAAAAGATGTTCAGAAGATATAAAAAAGGTGTTACGCAAATAAACATTTAAAAACTAACACTTGAAAGTTCATAAACCATTTTTTAAAAACTTTTTAACAATGTTGATTAAGCCGCTAGTATATTTTTTCCATTAGGTGATCCGTAACTCACATTTATTGACGCGTTTCGAGATTAACTCGTCATCAGAACATCTAAGAAGAAAGGTAGAGTTCTTTATACAGAGTATGGTGTCTTCTTTGCTCGTCACACATCACGCCATACAGTGTATGAAGAATTCCAACTTTCTTCTTAGATGTTCTGATGAGTTAATCTCGAAACGCGTCAATAGATGTGAATTACTGAACACTAAGTGACAATTTTGTCTAGTAACCAATTTGGCAATGTTAAAAGTTTTAAAAACTTTTATTAGCCGTTAGTCGCAATCCTCCTACGCGACTGGATTTTAACAGACAAACAGTATAGACAGTTTATACCAACAGAACACATGATATTTGGTTATTTGTCTAACGCTAGTAATTTTCACTGATGGACTGATAGCTCTCACCACCTCTTCATCTCTAACATCTGTATGGACATTGTGAACACCACCTTTCCTAAACGCTATGTGGCGTAGAATCCACGTATCTAGCTGCTTAGCGTGAAGAAAATTTACTTCAAAGAAAAAATTTACAATGTAGCGTGTTGAGTAATTTATCGTAATACCGTTCTTCATTACATCGACATTTATAGTCTTCGTTTGGCTAGATGGGTTGAATTTATTAGTTTTCTATGGGCACTGTGTGCAAAATGCCTATGTTCCACGACGATCCTTTTATGTACATACAAAACGTGTTAATACAATTTTATAACGATTCTGTATCTCATGTGCACAGTTTGATACATTGTATTACCGCTGCTGTGTTACACTTGCTTGAGGTATGTTACCAGGGTTTTGAAACAATTCTTGTGTGTAGTTCAGTATGGTAAAGCTGCCTTTGCGGGTTAGCGGGCATTACGCAACACTAACGAAGCCAGCAATGCTCCGCAATTACTAAATATGTGATGGAATTGAAGATGATGTCCTAATTTCCTTCTCTCTATTCTCTCTATCCATCTCTTCCTCCCCCATCTTCGTCCATCTCCTCCACCTCCCCCCTCTCACTGTACATCTTTCTGTCCCACCGCTCTCTCTCTCTCTCCCTCCCCCCCTCTCTCTCCCTCTGTCTCTCCATCTCCTACTTCCCCCTGTTTATGTTCGTTTCCTCCCTCCCCCCTCTCTGTCCGTCTCCTCCATTCTCTCTGACCTCGTTCCTTGTCTATTGTTACTGCAAACGAAGACTTGATTGGGAATTGAAGTTGCTTAAAATGAATGGGTAAATCGGTTGTGATGACGGGTATCCGGGATATAAGAGAGACCTCTCCAGCTGCTGGGTCTCTGAGGATAGTAGCTTCAGTGGCAATATTTGGCATTTTTTTAAACCTGCGAACGCGTAGGATTGGAAGTTTCGAACGATTTGGGTTCCTAGTAGTATTCTAATTATAAGCGATATAATTCTAATGATAAGCCATCAATACAACTTTCTTGTCTTCCATTAACGACTATGAGGAAGAAATAAAAAAACACGCATAGCTATGTATACAATTTTTGTTTGGGGTGACAACTTACCTAATGGATTAAATGTTCTGCTATCGCAGTGAAAACTAATTGCGAGAAAGAAACCGCACATTTTCAAAGCACAGCATCTTTTTTCTTGCAGTCGGGGTTAACAGAAAACCTGTAAACTTTTGTTTAAAAAATTATACAGTACGTGTCCGTCTGAATGTGTCTTATAGTATCGTGTAAAACGTTGAAGTAAATTGGTCATGATTTCAAGAATTTCTCGAGATTTTTGCTAATAACGTTTCCCCATTACGAAGAATGGCGTATGTCCATCCGAGAGTTTATTAGAGCAGCGTGTAAAAATTGGAATCAAATTTGACAAGAATTTTTCAGATATTTTTGACAACAACTTTAAACAACGTCTTGTCTTTGTACGGTAGAAAAGGTATAGACACGGGACGTGGAGTCATCTGCCTGTTCACAGTAAGAATTCTTTTAATGACTACCGGTTTGATCTTGCCCTTTTCAGCCATTTTCCCCTCGTAATGGCGTTTGTTAACTATGCTGCGGACCATGGCGTCTTTGTCCATGCTAAGGTGTAGTACAGATAACGCTCTTGGTGCTGCCGTCTGTTAATGGTGCGTGTATAATCTTTATGCACGGGAGGATTGCACCTTCCACCGTGCGTTCCGCTCTCTATGTTACTCCGTTATTAGTAGTCACAGTAGAAGTTAAAGATGCATGTTACTACTCGAAGTGGCCGAGCGGTTCTAGGCGCTACAGTCGTGAACCGCTACGGTCGCAGGTTCGAATCCTGCCTCGGGCATGGATGTGTGTGATGTCTTTAGGTTAGTTAGGTTAAAGTAGTTCTAAGTTCTAGGGGCTGATGACCTCAGAAGTTAAGTCCCACAGTGCCCAGAGACATTTGAACCATTTTTATAACTGCATCCCTCCATAGCCACTTCGAACGAGGAAGTATACACGAAAACTGTTGAGGATTTCAGCCTTATACGAAACTGCGTGTCGGACACTGTGGAGAATTTTTGGACTGAGACCTAGTTTTATTGATAATATTTACTTTTTATTTATATAAGAAATTTGTTCATACTCTGATGCTTTATAATTCATATCTCTTTTCATGTAGTCCAGGAGTGACCAGAAAATAGTCTTGATGGAAAGTACTGAAAAACTGGAGAATTTGCTCATTTATGTTTTTGGTGGGTGCTGATAATGAATTTCAACTTTGTCATCTTCGATTTTCCCATGAAATGCAGAAAAAAGAATACAAAACGTCATTCAGATTTATGCTAACTGATCATAAATAAAAATGATGCTTTTTTAATAAAATCTTTCGATACAAAATTAAACAACACTAAATTCATTACAACTTTGCTCCTAATGAATTTCTCACACACACTCTCTTTGTTCGCTCTCATTCGCTTTACTTCTGTCTCAGCTGTTGTGCTTCACGTCACTCGTTAGATCTACATGTAGGGTTCTTTTGTTTGCCCCCTGCCCCTTCATTTCCGTCACCATCATCCCCTTACTGGTCCTCATTCTTTTCACGATGTATCCAAGTCACTGTTCTTTCGTTTCACATGTTGGTTGTCTTGAAAGAAAATACTGAACTGAAATTGTTTTGTTTATGAAGATCTGCTCAGTGGCTTAGCTATGTACACAAGGGCCCCGGGGCAGAAATGAATTGGGGGGGGGGGGGGGGACTATTTAAACTAAACTAAATACTTTACAAATGCAAAACTACTTGATCACCATCTTCTTACCGCCCACCACATGGCATAATAAGGCAAACCTACTTACTAGTAAGTACATTATTATATCTAATGCAGTAAATAATATTTTACCATACCTCATAATAATATTACAAATGTAAAGTTTGTTTGTTTCTTGCACTTTCGCGCAAAAATTACTGGTTGGATTTGGATGAAATTTTACAAACGGATAGAGTTCGATCTAATTAGGACATAAGATGCTTTCATAGCGATAAAAGGATCCCGTGGGATAATTTTCAATGACGAACAAAGTCGCGGGCAGAAGCAAGTAAAAATAAACAACGGGGAAGTAGTACTCAGCCACGAAAACATGCTCCCTTGCCGCGAAGCACGATGGGAACTGTCAAGTCAGGACTTGCGCGACTGAGGTAGGCACAGAGGTGCAGGGAGGTGGGCTATTGGCAGTGCCGCTAACTCACTCTCACTAAACTAGTGCGCTGTACCAATCAGCATGATTTCGTTTAGAGCTACGATTTTCGATCAGTAATTGTCGATAAGCATCGGAAGCAGGTGCCATGTTTTCGTGGCTGTAGTAGATAACAGTTAATAATATAGGTAGACAATAAAACGAAGGAGACAATTCTGTTTTAACTATATATTTTACCATCATTTTCTGGATTTAGTTTTGGCAAGACCATCAAAAAGTACCGCAAATCTAGGCTTAATGCGGCCTTGTTTTCGGTAGCTATGAGTGTCAAATGTCGCAGTCGAGCTTGACGCATTCGATTCCTTAAATAAGTTTTGATCAGTTTTAATTTGCTGAATGATCTTTCGGCGTTCCGGAAGTGACAGGTACTGTATAAAATAATAAAATCCGTAATGTCGCATAATTGGTGAACAGTCCATGTCACAGTCAATTTAGGTAGAACAAGGTGATAAATATTAATAAACCGAAGCGAAAAATTACGGCCTATAAAATCAAAATATTTACTTTGGAATTGATCACGTTTTTTGTAGTAAAGTTGCTTCATCTACAGTGAGCGAAACTGAGGGTGTTAGGAAATTAAATATTTGACAGACTGCACTCATTGCAGTACAACATGTACTTAGCTGAGTCTTTATGTGCTTAGTATATTTTTGAAAATAGTAACTTTGAATATTTCTTCCTGTTTCGAAATCTGTGGTCAGAAGTTAGTTCATGAATATGTCTTAACTTTTTTTTGCTTGCCTCGTCCAAATCTATACCCCGCTTTTTGTAAAATTTTGGGTGCGTAACTGTGTGAAGAAGGTCAGAACGCAAAGTTGTGCTTATATGTCAATAATAAAGTGGAAGTGCGACCTCCAGACCAGATGAGAGGAAACGAAGATCAGCAAATCGTAAATAACTACTTTTTTACATAAAAAAATCGAGACGTGAACTGTTGAATAATCTAAAACTAACAAAACTGTATCGTTATAGATCCCACTGATGATGTCTTAGAACAAGAAAAAGGCTAAACGCGTCTGTGATAAATTAAGTGCCAGCAGGAAAAGGCAGTTTTATTTACAAAACAAGTATTTCTATGCTTGCTGCGGAGGATGGCCACGCAAACAAACTTGCTAGAAATAATACTTTTGCTTCTCTATCGATTGGATGTTCATTCTCAGACCTGGTTGCTACTGTGTATCTCAGAACAATGCTTAGCTGATCTACCTTCGATATATTCAGTGCAGTGTCCATGATGGCGAGAAAGGGTGATGCTCTAATTTGTTCTCGCAGCTAATTTTGAAGTTTGTTTCCTAAGCACTCAGTCAACTCATTATGAATTGTTGGAGTCATATACCTTTTAGATCATATAAACAAAAAGGTGCAATTTTAAATATGTTTTCGAATGTAAGCAATCGAAAAAATAAAAAATAAAATTTAAAAAAACTTCTAGTAAGTAAAAATTATACATTTGGGCATATCCAAAACTTGCCGCAAAATGTGATCATACAGGGCGACAACCTCTACAACGGACAGAAAATTGCCGCGGTATCCTTTCACCTGACTTAAATTCTATCGGTGTCCTCTGAAAGTCAATGAACTTTGTGCTAGAGTATGTATGATGTCGAATAACCTTTTAAGAACATTTTCCAAAATGACTCTTCCTTACGAATTTCATTTTCAACTTCCTTGTCGATAGGATTATTCTGTTTCCAAAGTTCAATCACAGCCACTCGAGAAACTGTTTTCTTTAATTCTTTCCAATCCAGATTACCCGAACACCGTGCATTACCACTTTGCGAGCAAACAATCACCAATGTTGACAACAGGCTGCTCCTAGAATTTTGGAATAACACAGCAAAAAACCTTTAACTGGTCCCTACTAATAATGTGGAACATAGTACGATATTGAAAACATCTGTTGTTCTGGTGGGGATCTTTAGGAAATGGTCCTGAAAGCTGTAACGTTCCCATATCAAGAATTAGACATTTTTCTTTATCACTCAATGCGTTGTTCGTGAAGTTTCCCAGGGCATAGCAAGTTTTATTTACTTTTTCTAAGAGTGTTTAGGTCTGTGGTTCTTTCCCTGTTTCGTATGTCATGCAGATGTCGTCGACGTATCGTTGGCGTCGTCGTGACTGGCGGTATTTTTGACTGCATTTATTGTCGGATCGTCTTCAATAGGCTTCTCAGCACATACCGTGTTATCTGAGTGACAGTCAACATAAATGTTTGGGCCGGAAGTACTTGTAGAAGGCTGAGTAAGAAATTTGTCAGTTTTGGTCAGTTTTTATTTACTCTCTTCTTTTCGCTTAAATGCACCACTGGGTTTCTGTTTTTTATCCTTTATTTTAGTTCACTTCAGGAAAAACTTCGCAAAGTGAACAAACAGTTCTAATGTTTGGTTACCCTTATGTGCTCGAGTCGAATACCCACTGCATAGCACTAACTACACGTTGCTAAAAATAAACCTGATTTAAGGATTGCGCTATGTATAATTCCGCGTTCGCTGTTACCTCCTTGGCATGTCGTTTACGTGGAACTTAAAGCACACCCTCTCCAGTACATTCAAGTACGACGATAGTAAGACAAGTTGCGCTGTAATGTCACCGGTAAGACCGAAAAAAATCTCACAACCGCACAAATATTACCGGCAGATTTGCGCTGACCGGCCAGCTCACTCATGTGAATATCTGCAGATAGTTTGAAGACACGACGAGCTACAGAGAAACAACAAAACAGCAAATGCTAATTGAGTTTGAGATAATGAATTAAAATACGGTGAAACTTCGGAAATACGCACTTTAGCAGCCAGGTGGAAAGCATATTATGGTAAGTGGAAAAGAGAGAGAGAGAGAGAGAGAGAGAGAGAGAGAGATTGTTAGTGTACATGATAAACTCTTTCCTTCGAAAACTTCCATCCTTCAATCTCCTCCGTGCTACCACAGATGACGTGTCACTGATCTCATTTGTTCTAAGATTGCAGTATACACGGGATGCCTATTTGCTTTCATCGCCCTGAGTGAAATGCATGAGTTCAAAGCAATGTTTATCAACCTGCATTCTTCTATAGTTGTTGTTTCCTGCGCAGAATACAGGACTTAGGTCTTGAATCCGTTATCTTGAGGCAGTAAAAAATTCTACGCGAAGAACTGATATTGTATAAATAATTAAATCTTCAATCAGTTTGTTTGCACGGGATGCCACTCGCTTTTTTATTAGCAGACCACGAGAAACTGCACAATTACAATCCACTTTATGAATCACAAATAACCTCCATTTTTTACACTTTCATAGAAAATAAAACAATGAACAAAGTATTTGCGTAATTACTATCAAATTGTTCTCAGTTTCCACATAACCAGAGACTGCTAATTAAGTTTGTAACCGATACCGACCGAGGCAGACAATGTGTCTGTCTTCCGAGATTACCGAACCGGCTCGGATCTTACAGCCGAACCACTTTGCCAGCCATCCAAGTTAGGCGCGATTCGAAGATTTCCGAAGCGCTTCGTTTGCTTTTTCGTTTGGCAATTGTTTATTATTCTGCTGGTTATTAACACTTTTGAAATAATAAAATGATAGCCTGCTATTGAGAGATGCATTAATGTGAAACAAAAGTAAATTCACTGCTTAGTTTTGATAATATTAATAACAGAAGTTTAACATTTTGATGCGCTACTTTCGAACGCAACAGATAATCGCGGAGGATGAACATAATTTAGGCGGTCTTTCGCACGACACCCGTACTGAACAAACTGTCATCGCATTACGTCACCTTCACACTGCTGCCTTCTCAACTGCTCTAAGAAGCGCTCCTACTAGCAGAATATGATTCCTGCAAAGTCAGAAATATTACAATATGTCAGTTCGTAAAAAAGAGCAGGCGAAGAAGTTGAAGCTACTGAAGGCCGTACTTCGTCATTAACTCATTCGGCAACCTTTTAACTCGCTCGATATCTGAATCCAATGGATGCAGCCCTACAGGTCACCACTGGAGCTGTTATTTGCTACAGTGATGAAGAGATGATCATTAACACAATCCACAAAATCATCCAAGACCAAGATACACATTTTCTCTTCTTCCTTTATGAAATTCAGAGTGAAACTGGTTACAACACATTATCGGCATCTATGATTAAGGATCATTCGCTTAAGCCGGCCGGTGTGGCCGTGCGGTTCTAGGCGCTTCAGTCTGGAACCGCGTGACCGCTACGGTCGCAGGTTCGAATCCTGCCTCGGGCATGGATGTGTGTGATGTCCTTAGGTTAGTTAGGTTTAAGTAGTTCTAAGTTTGTAAGAGGTCCGAGCAGATGTAATCTCGATGTATTGCTCATGCGCTGCCTGCGATATGCAAGGTATAAGAGAATCGCTGACCAGAGACCAGGGTTGACTGCTGTAGGAACTGTGTAGCTGTAGCAGTAAGTTGTTGCTAGTCTGCGCTAGTCTGGAGTGTGCTCTGGTCTGGTATGGTGTATCGTGTTGGCTGGCCGGTCGCAGTGCAGCGATGCCGGAGCCTGAGTATTATTGTATAAGGTAAAAAGCAGCCTCGCGCATATCTAGTAATGTTATCTGAACTCCCATGCAAATGTTTTAAAAATGTCCTAATAATAATCTTTGTCATATAAAGTAATTTTTTTACAAGCATTCATTTCAATTTAAAGAATTTACTAATTTCTCCAATCCATGATCATTCCGATTGTTGCAAAAGAAAAATCAGTTGCTTCCTTTCATAAATGACCAATCTATCGGCCAGCATTGCACAGAGCTGTGCCGGAAAAATTTATTGTAAGAGCATATACATTCGACAATTTTATTGAGGTAAGAATTTTTCCTTTTTTTATTCAGAATGATCTTAGGGCCATGACGCAGCACTGCTGTCGTCCAAAATTTACCAGGTTACTGAATTTAGTTTTTATTACGAGGTTTAGGAATTTTTCTGTTTCGAGCTTACATTAGATGAGAAAAGAATTTTGTGGGTACATTAAATGGGAAACAAATTTTGTGTGGAGGTTAAATGTGAATGAATTTCTGTAGGGAGGTTATAAATGGGAACCAATTTTGTTCTGAGGTTACACAAAAATCAGAATCATTATCCATAATAATTATTTTTATTTTTGTGGGGAGGTTACACTAAAATTAGAATCATATTCATAATATTATTATTTATCCAATTTTGTGGGGAGGTTACAAGTTCTAGGGGAATGATGACCACAGATGTTAAGTCCCATAGTGCTCAGAGCCATTTGAACCATCATTCGCTTAGGGAAATTCCCTACACAAGCAGTTGGTCTACCGTGCTTACTGTCATATTATTGCTTGTCCGCTACGACGCGGCATCTCGCTGCCGAGGAGAATTCTGGGACAGTGAGGATGAAGGTCTTGTGGACGCGGGAAGCAAAGGTCGGGGCTTTGCAGGGCCTGCTATTTCGGCCGCAATACTATCGCTTTCGACGTTAAAAATGACGCGTGGCAGCAACAGCGTGTCATAATAAAACATTGTAGAGACTTCATATTCAAATGTGTTCACACAGTGCATTGTCAAACACACTGCTAGTAATTCAGCGTCACTGACTGACAGGACTTGCTTTTATTTGGCGTTTTCAGGGTTTGTGGGGTAGTATTTAAGGTAAACCTCATTTTCAACAAATACGAATTCCTGATTTGTTGTTTATATTTTATAAAATATAAACAACAGATGTTTTTTAACTGTCTGTACAGAAATATGCTATCTACTCGTTGCAATATTCTGCCACGAATGGTAATTGCTTCAAATGGCACTTATTAGTCTGACTGGTGAGCCAGTCCTTAACCAAAATATTGTGAGTCAGTAATGCAAACATACCTAACAAATTTTTCGGCAATTCAGATACTTTACCGTACCTAAAGGGTGTGGGAAAGTAGGGGGTGGGGTGGCTCCCACTACCCTCACCTCCTCTCTATGGTCTTGGCAATGGTAGGATGTGATGAAGCTGATGTCACGTTTCCCGTAATGGCCTCGGAGATAAGAAAAGTACTGATGATCCCTCCTCTCCCCTCCTTAACCTTGGTATCAGACTAGATGTCATGATTGTGGAATGGCCTAGGTGATATGGAAGTGTTGATACCGTTGTCAGCAAAATATGACGTACGCGGTTGTCTCAGGTGTAATATGACACCATAGATAAAAAACGCATTTGGTGATGTCAGCACATTCTTCGCCAGAATTCTCACTGCCTCCCTGCTTCAGTCAGCTAAGCGCAGTCCCAATTCTGTCATGGTGTATTGCTCTCTAGTCGGGAAGAGTTGCTAATGGACAACTTGTTTGTTAATTATTTAGGACCGAGCGAGTGGCGCAGTGGTTAGCGCACTGGACTCGCATTCGGGAGGACGACGGTTCAAACCCGCGCCCGGCCATCATGATTTAGGTTTTCCGTAATTTCCCAAATCGCTTCAGGCTAATGCCAGGATGGTTCCTTTGAAAGGGCACGGCCGATTTCCTTTCCCACACTGGACCGATGACTTCGCTGTTTGGTCCTCTCCCCCTAATCAACCAACCAACCAATTATTGAGGGCCACTTCCTCAGACACTAAGAGCGTCAACAAGTACATTTTCGCTTTAGTGGATGCTTTCAGCCAGATTGTGTGGCTTCTCTCAAGTAGGGAGGGGTATGACTATGGGTTTGACAGTTCAGCATCTTGATTAAATAATTTCTTACTTGGCCCTCCCAAGATGATAGCCAGGGATAATGTGCTTACCTTGACTTTTAGAGAATTAGGAAATTTTGTTTTGATAGCGCCACATCGCATATCATCAATATCCCATACTATTCTGAAACATCGTTCTCTGAACGTGTTAATCAGTATCTTAAATCAGCACTGATTATATGTATATCATGGCGAATCTCAGAATAACTGGGATAAATCCATCACTTGGCTTAATTCTGCTTGCAGTTTATAACGTACCACTACTATGGTAATTTAGTATGCTTTTACCTAAATAACAGGAAACCCTGTCTCTATGTTGCCACGTATAACCCTCTTACTAAGTTTAGTTTAGTTTTTAAATAAAGTATACTAAGGGAGGAAAGTCCTGTAGGAGAAGCTAATCAGTAGAGTTACCCTTTTTATGGAATTTGACCGAGTGTTGTGTCTGATTGATGAGTAAATCAAACTATTCAATTCTTTTCCTAAGATGTTACACAGCGGTTAGAAAGAAGCGCAGTATGAATAGTATTATATTTAAACTAGGACAAAGCAGTTCCAAGTTTATTTAGTGGTTTAAAATAGGTACTAAAGGTCGCCAGCCTATCCAGGTAATGAAACAGTGAAGTATTGGAAAAGCATAAGTACGAATTTTTCCTACTTTCTTCCTACTGGCCGGCCGGAGTGGCAGAGCGGTTCTAGGCGCTACAGTCTGGAACCGCACGACCGCTACGGTCGCAGGTTTGAATCCTGCCTCGGGCATGGATATGTGTGATGTCCTTAGGTTAGTTAGGTTTAAGTAGTTCTAAGTTCTAGGAGACTGATGACCTCAGATGTTAAGTCCCATAGTGCTCAGAGCCATTTGAACCCTTTTTTTCTTGCTACTGTCGAAGTTGCTTCTTCAAATAAATTTTGCTTCACATAAACAATGTTGGTACCGACACTGGACTTATTTGACTAGTACACCCTTATACACTAAGTTTTTAAAAGAGAAAAAACCCAATAGATAACTTCAAGTTCAAGGAAGCTAAAAAAAAAATTGGCCACGGGGGGGAGGGGGGGGACGACCTTTAGAAAATCACTTTCCATAACCAACAAACTTAAATACTAAAATACTTAGATCCTAAAGCATGCACTTTTTGTACTGAATATTTCACTTCAAGAAAACCTCTTTTTTACTGGAATTTACTTTAAAAGGCTTTTACTCTTTGAACTCTGTGAACAGATCCTAGTAACTTTGCTTCACTCTGACTTAATTTTACGTAAGGAAACTTTTACTGTAGCACTTTGCAATAATTACGAAAACTTTTAAAACAAGAATAGTTTGACTTTATTTCTCTGTAATGTACTAAAGCGTGGACGTGTTATTACTGTAACTAAAATTTTCATTACGCCTTTCAATGAAATAAGTAAGACAACTGTTCTTTAACTATTGCTCAAGATGAAAATATTTATTAACTCTTTAACTTTATGATGCAAAGTTATATTTAAAATCACTCTATTCAATTTACACTCTTCGACTACCGAGACGTAATTTCATTACTACAGGATTTAGTCCCTCACACATATATCTCATTAGTTACAGAAAAACAATTGAAATGGTGCCTCCTTATTTTAACTTGGCACTTCATAAGTTTGTAAAACAGGATACTCGGATTAATCAAACACCAGGGAGGAACTCTGTATAGGTGTATGTTTAGGATGAAATAACAGGGTGAACCAGTTTCTTTGAAATTCAACTATGATTATTCACTAATAAAACACACTTTAAATCAATGGTTCACGCTGTACAAAAGTAAAATACCAAAAAGAAATCTTATCTGGTGGATGCAGGCTTGAGTGTGGCTAACAATTAAGGCAGCTACACTACACACAGTACGGGATGCAAGTATCTTGTTGTATGGGCTCAATTTCTCTTCTTTGAGTCGTTAAATTTTACCTGCAGTAGCCTAACAACTCGCAGCTATGCCGTAAGCCGTTTGCAGTCTTCATCCGAGGGATTTTTGTGCAAATTTGTAGCCAAAGCTTCTCCTGCTCCACAAGGGTGTTGCCTCAATCACTGCTGCCTACAGACTGTATGACTTACGACCTGCGCTTGCTCTAGGTAGCGCGCCAATTCTCCCTTGCCACCTTTTCGAGTCCCCAGAGCCACTTTCGTTTCAAACAAAAGCACTCTGGCTTGTACATAACACCTATTTGTTACATTGTTCCTAAGCGTGACCATTCGTTTCAATTGTCAAATTTACATCAACATGAACAGTTTATACACACAAATATTTTTAAATACTAAATGTTATCAGAAAATTATTTAACGTAATAAGCAATTTACAAAGTTTTTTACTTACTTACTCACATACAATCCGCTCGACCGCTGCGGTCACTGGTTCGAATCCTGCCTCGGGCACGGATGTGTGTGATGTCGTTAGGTTTAAGTAGTTCTAAGTTCTAGGGGACTGATGACCTCAGATGTTAAGTCCCTTAGTGCTCAGAGCCATTTCATCCATTTTTCACATACAATGCAAAGAACTTCAACCTCCAGTACAGCACACTTTACTTTACATATACAGAAAATATAGTACAAATATGGGAAAATTTTCAAGCAAGAGAATTAAAAAAAAATTATATGAACCATAAACAAATTCCACAGCGCAAGAGGTGCATAAGAACAACCCATGCAAAATTAATGCCTTCATACCCAAGTAACTCTCCCTTATCTGACGTTTTGTCTATCAAGGACCTCCTTCCCGAGAAAATTGATTCTGACAGCATTAAAAGAATTTGAACACAAGCGGGCGGCGCAGAAGCGTAAGAACCATAGGCGTTCTGCCTCGTTGAGGATTGGGCATCTAGTTTTCGTAAACTTCTGAGCTCAAAGCAAGGAAGCAGTCAAAATTTCTGTTAAGCTATTGCCACGTTTTGTTGGACCATGTCAGATTGTAAATACGCCCGTCCCAGTTAGTACCAGTTAAAAATTTGGCTACCAGTAAACTTCATAGGGTTCACCTTAAGCAGGTTAATGTTGGTGTTCCTTGTGAGGTCAGCGGAGCTCAATAAAAAAAGGGGTGAAGTGCTCAATCCAATTATTCCTCCTCCACTCCATGTTTGGCTTTTAGAGGGGCGGGGGGGGGGGGGGGTGAGGGACTGACACGTGCAGTTCTCTGATATGAATTCGGAAGTGCGATATGATCTCTGTGCCCGTGTAGCTAGGCGTTTACCTCTTACGTGTCCTACCTGGGGGCTTACATGCTCTCCACCATGCCGACTTAACGACGTTGCGCATGAGCTCACATTCATTCGTTTGACGTATATAAGTACAGGATGGGCATCCAAGTCATTAGCTTGTGGATGCTATGAACATTTGTCGAAGTTGAATATGTCGTTTAGCGGATGTGTGGTTATTAAACCAACTTATATGCCCAAGAAGCACGTTGCTTGGGTTTAGTGGATGACAGCCTCGGAACTTTGTCTCCTATTTGTGTCTACAGAATTCACTGACTAAAGGGGATTAACCCTTTCAGGCCCAAAATAAATAAAATCATTTTTTAAACTTTTTTTGTTTTATTAGGATACAACTCATACAATATTATGGAAATTTTTTAAAAAAAATTTTCGTGCCATATTTTAGCAGGTACAGGGTGGTTTCAAATGAAACCACTGCACACTAAATGCGGTGGCTTGAAATGAGACCACCACCATAAACTTCATTACTTTCCGTGATAGGGCACAAAACAGTTCCTTTCTGCTGATAAACACTAAGTAACTTGGCAGGAACAACACGTCCATCTGCTTCTATGTGGATTACTTTTTGTGCTGCAGTGTGCACATCGCCTCGATGTGCCATATACTGGCAGATGTTTTGATTCTGTTGTGCGTTTTTCCACTGGAACAACAGTTTTACATTTTTTGACGTGTGGTTCAGATGATGCACTTGGGCGACCAGGACTGTCTTTGAAAACACTGGATCCTACGAGGCCAGCTACAACACACTACAGAAATTTCTTTAGCTTTTTCTTTTCATTCGGCTTGGTTAGTGGAAACAATATAAATGCATTTCCAGTAGAAATATCAATCATATACCAAAACAGGCTGAGCCACCAGCGTCCAAATTTTCTGTCAATTACATAGAAACTATTCATCATGTCCGCTTTATCTACACATCTCATGTTCGAATTATAAGATTTCACTATCTGTGGGCAAGGTATTTTTGTAATTGTGCCATCCTTTTCTTTCCTAACGACTTCCTTCAAAGTTACAGGTGAATCAATTGTTGATAGTAACGTGACAACACGTTAATCTTTCCATTTCATGCATGCAATCCCATCAGAACGAACTGACCAGTCACTTTCCCCTCTTCGCAACTCTTTGTCCGGTTTCAGAGGAGGAAGCCCTTTTCTGTGGGCTCTAATGGTACCACAGGCTAGGATACCATCAAGTTTTAGTATTTGCAAAAGTGGAACCCTAGTAAAAAAAATTGTCAAAATATATGTGATATCCATTGCCTTCTAAGCCTTTACACAAATCTCTTACAATCCTCTCTCCCGAATATTTCTCCACTGTACCATCTGATTTCCCAGTGTATACCTCAAAATCGCAGATATATCCGATTGTGTCAGCTCTGACCCATATTTTTTTTCCCCTCTTGATGGGCTTTTGAGGCATATACTGTTTAAATGATATTCGCCCTTTGAATTTCACCGTGCGTTCGTCAACAGATTGCTCCTTAGTTGGAGCATAACATTCTTTGAACCTTGTCAGTAATTGATTTATTAATAGTCGAATTTTATACAATTTGTCTTAACATTTAATCACTTTTTGTGGCATAATGGCATTGTCATTTACATGTATATGAGATAAAATCCAGCTGAATATTTTCAGTGACATAAGTGAAGAAATGTACTGATCTCTGAGTTCGTTGTGTGATGACCAGCAATCACGATATGGGTAAGGTTATTTGATACCCATTAGAATATTTATAGCCAAAAACACGATATGGGTAAGGTTATTTGATACCCATTAGAATATTTATAGCCAAAACACCTCTTTTTCAAGAGGTCTGTAATTCTTACCTTTCTGAGTCGTATAAAGATTAGTCTGGAATACTATGTGTTCCAGCATATTGTCCCCAAATAGATATAAAAAGAAATCAACTAGCAACTTTCAGTTTTCCTTTGACACCAACTTCCTCTAAAAAATCGACACAATGCATTGTACTATCATCCCTTCCCCATGTAAAATTCACAGACCTTATTAGTTGCACGTTATCTTCAGAACTGAAACTGTAATCACTGTCATTTTTAGAGCGATTATCACTTTCACTTTCAGAAACAACATTAGATATCTCTGGTCTTGGCACTTGTGAATCAAGATCACTGTCTTCAGCCAAAATATCACTTTCATTATCACTGGTACTGTCAATCTCAGAGTCCACATCAGAAGGAATTTCTTCTAAAGGACACGCCAGAACTTCCTCATCCTTTAATTTGCGAAAAAACATTTCGCGAAAGTGAAATAAAAAAAAAGATAAGCTTCTATTACTACCCCTGCAGCCGCAGTGGTTTCAAACGAAACCACCAGAGTAAATACGGAAAAAGTACATGATTTTCATTATTGTTGCAATACATATAGCATGTACTTATATAAGAAAGTATTATGAATTTGTTCTATGTGTGAAACTTAAGTTTCAAAGACAAATTCAATCACAAATCAAGAAAAAGAGAACTAGCATACCACAAACAATAACGGCACTTATACTTGAATCGCTAACTGAAACCACGTGAGAAATATTGACGTAGTTCAAATTTTCATCGCTGAATGGCAGCACAATCTACGTCCAGAAGCGTGGTTACGAATGTAGACACTGTTCTCTTGCCACAAAATCAAAATATCATTGGTGGCTTCAAATGAAACCACATCGTCACAAAGGGTTTGAGCTGTAGACATCAGTGCTTGTTGGACGTGTCTGGTGAGCATCTTAATGTAGAACTGTACGAAGAGTTGTTCAGAGCTGTCTGTTGCGCATTAGTGTTCTTTAAACTATTTGCATGATATTGTTTTAGATTTGAGTTAGAACAGTTTTATTCGAAGAATTTACGGTTCCAGCTTGGTCAAATTACACTGCTAAAACTGCTCGTGCCACAGTTACTTGGGGCAGAGTGTGTAGTTCCTGTCTGTTAGATTTGAGCCCCGTTTGTAATTTATAAATATTATCTGTACTGGTTATGTGTACTTTACTTGGTTCTCAGAATTTATGGAAGTTCAGTTTCATTACCTACTATTTTAGTTTAAGCCATGTGGTCCTTATTTTTAAATTTTATGTATGCATTCTGTTACAGAATTATCCTGAATTATTAACTTAAAACCGAGCTACACACAATGGCACATTCTGTCTTGGCTGAATTTGTGTGGTATCTAATTTCTTGTTTAGCTTTTGTTCCTAATCCTGGGCTCTTTTAGGTAACAACTGGTACCTATTTATAAGACTTCAAATAGTGTTCCTTTGATATACGTACGGTTATGTTTCACAATATTTTTATTGTTGCTCAATGCTTGCTGTGATGTGTTCGCAGGTGTTAAGTGATGTGCTATCCCAAATTTTTATTCATTCATGCTTGATGTTTTATTCTTGAACATTTTTTAATTGAAATGTTTCTGTCTGTTCTAGTAATATCTGAGTTCATATTGTGTTTTATTGAATTTATTTTGTAACAGAACTACCTGAGTGAGGTGAAGTTCTATGTAAGGTTATGATTAGAAATCTCATGTTAATATTCATCAAATTTGAGATACTGAAAGCTTGGTGCCGATTTTTTGGAACGTTATGAATAACTGCATTCACGTGTTTAAAAAAATCGCAATAACACTCTGAACAATCTGTTAAATAAAGTTAATTTATCTTGCCTGTGTGTCATCTTCCATGCTGTGTTTTTTGCGCGTGGCGCTTTACCACTCCATCTTCCCATTGCTAACGTTTTCAAAGACGGACAGGCAGAACGATATTGATCATTCGCAGTGATATTGTCATTAGTCAAGCCGCCATAACCAACTCACTTAGAGGTCTCCACGCATGTACTGCAGGAAACAGCACTATGCACCTGCTGCAGGTTTCTCTGATGACAGATCGATAGATTGAAACGAGGAGCACGTGTTAATGCACTGACAGAAAAATCGAACGGAACCACCAGTATAAAGGGTTGTTGAAAAAGAGTCTTCCTAATTTCTGAAGACTATATTTTCCACACTCTAGATAAATTTAAAGTTTTGCGTAAGACAACAAAGTTTTTGCTTTGAAACGAAAATTGTAAATCTTAGGTGAATCTACATACAACCTTGGTATCTTCTTTTGCCCGCCATTTTTGCCGTATATCAAATATCGGACGTTAATAATGGGTTTTGGTAAAGTTAATGGTGTAGAGGGGCCAGATAAACTTCCTGTCGCTACCATACGACCTTGAGATGATTTTCAAGTTACATTTGCGATGAAAGTCTTCATTTAATTTCCACAAATGTTCAACGGACCCTCCACTGGACGACTGACAGCCATTCAGACCATAATCAAACACATCCCACACTTCTGCGAGCATATCTAGAGTCACTGCATTCAGTGCTGTTCCTACGCAACGCCTCAGTTCAGAGCTGTTTAAAGAGGAGCCACATAGACAGGATATATCACCAACCCCAAAAAATATTAGCGTCACATACCGTCAAACTGGGCGACCTTGGAGTCCGGTGGTGCTGTGCGAGATCCACATGCCCCCTACATTCGATTCATCTTTGAAGCAGCGGATTGTTAAGAAATACTCTTACACATAGGTCGCGTGCAGTGTCTCTCCGCGCTGTTAAAAACTGAAAATTTTGCCATGTTCTCGCTATTATGGTAAAATCAGCGACTTCAAACTGCTGGTCTGAATAGTCTAGCGTGCACAGCACGCCACGTTTCCCTCAGTCACTGCCCACTGTGCTTCTGCCCGGCTGTCGGTGGGGTGTTTGTACCTTCATGTTCCAAAATGGTCCTTTAACGTCATGTAAGACAATTTGACTTCTTGTGTCTTGATATGGCACAGTTCTTTGCGAATTTATTACGAAGACTGTTAACTGTATCGCGATGATAATGTCAACTGAACAAAATCCATCGCGACATAATAAATCTACCTTAATACAGCTGTGGTGGTTCTTTTTAATATTGGTTGCGGAGTACGAGATGGCCAAGCATTTGTTATTGTTATACGGGTCCAGCACTTCGCGTGATGGTATGCAACACTGTTGGATACACAACACCGAAAGCTTTGATACAAATATAGCGGGTAACTTGGATCGTAGGCGTTATCTGTCTGACGAATTGAGGCCAGTGAGTGTGCCTTGTCTTCGAGGTCTTGCGCTATCTTGTTGAAATACAATTTTTCAGATCTTACACGCCAACTTTGCCTTTTCATTTTTTGTAAATGATTGTGAATGTCAATAGCGATTTAGTACTCATACCCTGCAGAATAAATTTTTGTCACAATCTGGGTTTCACATTACTGCAGGATGATTGGCATTTGATCACAGTTGTCTTATACACTCCTGGAAATTGAAATAAGAACACCGTGAATTCATTGTCCCAGGAAGGGGAAACTTTATTGACACATTCCTGGGGTCAGATACATCACATGATCACACTGACAGAACCACAGGCACATAGACACAGGCAACAGAGCATGCACAATGTCGGCACTAGTACAGTGTATATCCACCTTTCGCAGCAATGCAGGCTGCTATTCTCCCATGGAGACGATCGTAGAGATGCTGGATGTAGTCCTGTGGAACGGCTTGCCATGCCATTTCCACCTGGCGCCTCAGTTGGACCAGCGTTCGTGCTGGACGTGCAGACCGCGTGAGACGACGCTTCATCCAGTCCCAAACATGCTCAATGGGGGACAGATCCGGAGATCTTGCTGGCCAGGGTAGTTGACTTACACCTTCTAGAGCACGCTGGGTGGCACGGGATACATGCGGACGTGCATTGTCCTGCTGGAACAGCAAGTTCCCTTGCCGGTCTAGGAATGGTAGAACGATGGGTTCGATGACGGTTTGGATGTACCGTGCACTATTCAGTGTCCCCTCGACTATCACCAGTGGTGTACGGCCAGTGTAGGAGATCGCTCCCCACACCATGATGCCGGGTGTTGGCCCTGTGTGCCTCGGTCGTATGCAGTCCTGATTGTGGCGCTCACCTGCACGGCGCCAAACACGCATACGACCATCATTGGCACCAAGGCAGAAGCGACTCTCATCGCTGAAGACGACACGTCTCTATTCGTCCCTCCATTCACGCCTGTCGCGACACCACTGGAGGCGGGCTGCACGATGTTGGGGCGTGAGCGGAAGACGGCCTAACGGTGTGCGGGACCGTAGCCCAGCTTCATGGAGACGGTTGCGAATGGTCCTCGGCGATACCCCAGGAGCAACAGTGTCCCTAATTTGCTGGGAAGTGGCGGTGCGGTCCCCTACGGCACTGCGTAGGATCCTACGGTCTTGGCGTGCATCCGTGCGTCGCTGCGGTCCGGTCCCAGGTCGACGGGCACGTGCACCTTCCGCCGACCACTGGCGACAACATCGATGTACTGTGGAGACCTCACGCCCCACGTGTTGAGCAATTCGGCGGTACGTCCACCCGGCCTCCCGCATGCCCACTACACGTCCTCGCTCAAAGTCCGTCAACTGCACATACGGTTCACGTCCACGCTGTCGCGGCATGCTACCAGTGTTAAAGACTGCGATGGAGCTCCGTATGCCACGGCAAACTGGCTGACACTGACGGCGGCAGTGCACAAATGCTGCGCAGCTAGCGCCATTCGACGGCCAACACCGCGGTTCCTGGTGTGTCCGCTGTGCCGTGCGTGTGATCATTGCTTGTACAGCCGTCTCGCAGTGTCCGGAGCAAGTATGGTGGGTCTGACACACCGGTGTCAATGTGTTCTTTTTTCCATTTCCAGGAGTGTATTATTTCGTGGACAACCTGAAGCTAGTCGTCAAATTTGGAGCGCTGCTGGTGACAATGGTTACATTTAGGTGAGAGACTATTAAAATATGCAGGAAATTTTTTGATCGGTATTAGTGTCAATTACTTTCGTGGAAGCCAGATGGTTGGAATTAATTATGTAAGGGAGCCAGATGTTTGTAAAAAATTATGTAACGGTCTCGATCAAAACAGCATCACGAAAAATTCCACGTTACCCAGTATGTGTAGCGTCAGCACTAATAATTTCTAGGTTTGTAATATGACACTACGTCACCTCGGAATTTTTCAACAGTTTTTTTATAGAAAAGTACCATATGTTGTTATGACAAATGTTTTTCTGTATAGTAACAAAGAAAGGCGCTTGATATTCTGAAAATGGATAAGCAGGTGGATGTTCCAATTGTACGGAATGTATGGGTGCTATAGTTCAAACTCATGTGGAAAGGATTTAAAATTTACAGATAATAGCACAAAAACTGTATGTGAGCACATATGGACACAACATATGGTGTACTTAGTAGCACTATAAGACTGGACCCTGACCGTGCAGTTAGGTACCCGAAATTATCGCCGTTACAAGATCGCAATGAATTGTAGAAAGGCTTGGAGAGTATTTCCACACAGCGTAATGAGTGACAAATGTTTTTCAATGTGGTTATATGTAAGATAATGCCCATAACAGAGATAAAGCAGCCAATCGTATCTGATTTCAAGTTCAGTGGTGAACATCTTGAATAAGTAGCATCGTGTAAGTATCTGGAAGTAATACGAAGAAGCGATATCAGTCAGGATTATGGAAGGAGAACGGAAGATTTAGATTTATCCGAGAAATTCTGGGTAAGAGCCGTACGTCTATAAAGGTAATCCCGCACAAGACGCTTCAGCAACCAATTCTAGAATATTGATCCAGTGTTTGGCGACCTATAAAGTAGGCATGACAACAAACATCAAACAAATTAAGAGACATGCGGGGAGTATCATAATATGTCGGTATATTCCATACGGAAATGTAACAGATATGTTCAGGGAAGTTAAACAGAAATCCCTGGAAAAAAACTGTGTAGTTCCCGTATAACCCTGTTGAGTAAATTAGGGTAACCTGTATGCGGAGAAGACCTTTGATCATTATGGATCCATCAAAGTATACCTGGTGCAGACATCACAAGGAGAGGATAAGAGGCATCAGGGTGCGTACAGAGTTATACAGACAGTCAATTTTTTCTCACTGAATATGCGAATGGGGTAGGACAGTATGATACTACGTAGCCTCCGCCATGCACTGTATAGTGGCTTGCGGGATAATTATGTAAATTTAGATGCTTCAGCTATAAATCGGCGAGTTTGTTCAAATGGTTCAAATGGCTCTAAGCACTATGGGACTTAATATCTGAGGTCATCAGTCCCCTAGGCTTAGAACTACTTAAACCTAACTAATCTAAGGACATCACACACATTCATGCCCGAGGCAGGATTCGAACCTGCAACAGTATCAGCCACGTGGTTCCGGACTGAAGCGCCTAGAAACGGTCGGTACAGCGGGCGGCGGCGAGTTTGTGCATGGAGTTCTAAGCGCATATATGAACGTGGTTGATAGCCTAATTCAGCCCTGGAAGGCAAAGATATACGGTTCTAAGGGCATACACGAATGTGGTTGTATCGCCCGCCTAATTCAGCTCTGGATGGGAAAGACAAGTGACGTAGACAATGCGTGTGGGTCCTCTTGGCTGTGCGCCGTGAACGTGTGAGGACGCAACCCGCAAAGAAAGCAAGTGTTTTGATTTGCCGCACTGAAAGGGGCCAGTGTCTTTCGACACATTGCATCAAGTGTTACTTAGTCTGTATGACATTCAAGCAGAAAGTAAAGCCTAACAGAATCTGTCTTCGATGACAGCAGCTTCAAAGTCACAGTGTAGCTTCTCTCTGCACACCATAAAGTTAGATTTGCGAAAGGTGGCTACTAATTGCACGTGTCGTGGAAGAGACTATAAGCGTATCTTTTTGTGGTGACTAAAGCTGCCATCTTACGTTATAACTACAAAAAACAAGTGCAAAATATTATGCTTTAAACATTCAAATATTTTCTGCTCCTACAACTTTCCACTGCTCGTTACAGTAAAAACTTAACTATTTATAAATGCAAAAGCGTGTAGATGTTAATATATTACTGACCGAAACTTAAATTGTAGTGAAAATATTTTACACAGGGTGGTCAGAAACAATCTGGAGAGCTTGTAAGGATGTTGCAAGGTAGATTGGCCGGAGAAATAATTGGTAAGAAAAAAAATTCAATACGTTGCACCGTTTCCGAGTTAACTAGCATTGAAGTTAGCCAATCAGGCCGTGGTGCACGCAAATTGAAGCTGTCTGTCAGATACAATCTGTGTCAGTTGTTCTCGTAGCGTAGATGACAGAGCACGCGACTTCGCAGCCTTTGGTTCGGTTTCAACACTTACTACCGTTCCAGTCCAAGTTTTGTATCGCTCTCTTGTTCGGTTTTAGGAAACCAAACGAACAACTTAGTTGGTTACACAGTCGTTGGTGGGCCACTTTAATTTACGCTCGCAACGACCAGATTGGCCAACTTCAATGCTAATTATCTCCGACACGGTGCAAAGTGCCGAATTTTTCTCTTAACGGTTATTTCTCAGCACGACTAATGAAATACACTTACAAGCTTTCCAGTTTGTTTCTGACCACGCTGTATACTGGGTGAACCAGAACTCCACCGAAAAACTATAGAGGCAGTTCAGGGATACCTTCTCAGTATTTTGGTATAAGGGACCAATCGGTCTCCGGTGGCTCGTACAGAATAAGAATGGAATTACGATTTATTCCGCTTTCTACAGCAATCTCCCTTCGTTCTGCGAAAAGACCTTCACAACGAGTGATGAATCCTCTTATATACATTAACCAAACGTGCAACACGCAACACAAGACAGAGTAATGAAAAAGCCTCACAGGGGACCCTCCATACTGTAAATTATGGATTTTGATGCGCTTCAAATATTTTGTAGAGGCACTTACCCTGAGTATCCGACTACCCGGTTTTTTAGCGACGGGCCTTGGTTTTTGAGAAAATCGATTTCGAAGTTCATTGCGCACTTTGTATACCCGTAACATTACGTATTCTTCGAGCAAGCAAGCGTAGCGTGGCGGTAAAGGTTCACGGCTAACACTCTGGAGGTACCGTGTTCGAATCCTGCTCGCAGAGTAGATTTTCGGCGTATTTAATAGCATTTGTGATTTCGCCTTTTGGTTCTTCTTTCAGCTCTTCTACTTGTGGATCTTCTTCTGGCTGCACCACTGCAGAAATACTTGGTTCTTCCATTTCACAGAACTTTTCTAACACACGGCGCTAGAGACGCTTTGCGAGCAACTGACGCTGTAGTTAGATGTGAACGTAAAGGAATGCAACTCGCATCCTCATTGACCGCAACTAATAGCTGAGGTTCTCATTACGGCTAACGGTATTCACGGGAGATGGGACGAAAATGGGCGGAGCTCGATTTCAGGTAACACAAGAAGCGACCGTTGTACGAACATTTAGAACTCCCAACTGCGAACCACATACGGAATGAATAATTAAAAAAATTAATAACTGAATATATCTTTATAATTTCACATCCCTTACACTTTTTGTTGATATTCTTTGAAATAAAATTGAAAAATTCGGTCGATTTTGAAAAGAAAAAGTACACGAGCAGGATTCGAACACGGTACCTCCAGTGCGGTAGCCGTGAACCTTTACCGCTGCGCTACGCTGACTAGCTCGGAATGCATACAGGGTGAAAAGTATTTAAACCGACAAACTCTGGGAGGTTGTAGGGGACATCAAAACAAATATTTTCCCTAATGCCATTTTTTCCTATGAGGAGTATTTAAACCGCTAGAGGACGATTTCTCTGGTGGCAAATTAATTAAACCAACAAACACTTTTCCGTTTTTTTATGACCAAGAGACAACACATTAACACAACCCAATTTCAGTTACAGTTGATTTTCAAAAATGCCTCCATTGACACGTAAACAAAGGTTACACCATCGGATCATGTTCTGTCTGACAAGGGCAAAAACCGCACGAGTATCCTGAATTGTTCCTGCTGCTGCTACTATCCTCTTCTGATGCAACAGGAGTTGCGTAAACAAGGTTGCGCATCTCTCCCCACAAAAAAAGTCCAGAGGGGATATATCTGGGGATCGAGCAGGCCATGGTACAGGACCACCTCTGCCAATCTACGTTTCTGGGAACCGTCGATCCAGGAATCGACGCACACGACGACTGAAATGTGCGGGCGCCTCGTCATGTTGGAACCACATGCATTGTCTTGGAGGGAGCGGGACGTCTTCCAGCAATTCTGGCAATGCACTGGCGAGAAAATTGTAATAGTACCTGCCATTTAGTGGCCTATGCAGCATATACGGCCCAATTAAACAGTCCCCAACAACACCGACCCACACATTAACGAAGAGCCGCACTTGATGAGCGCTAGTAACTGTGGCATGTGGGTTATCCTCACTCCAAACATGCGAATTGTGCATGTTGAAGACTCCATCACGCCCGAACGTTGCTTCATCGGTAAACAACACAGAGGATGGAAATGTAGCATACATTTCACACTGTTCCAGGTACCACAGCGAAAACTGTGCTCTGGGTGGAGAATCAACTGGTTCCAGGTTGTCGACACTCTGTAAGTGAAATGGACGTAACAATTGCTCTCGAAGGACTGTTCTTACATTCGTCTGATTCGTCCCCATGTTACGTGCAATTGCACGATTGCTGATTGAAGGATCCCGCTCCACATGCTGCAAGACAGCTTCCTCAAATTGCAGCGTTCTTACCGTGCGACGGCGGCCGTATCCAGGTAATCTGCTAAATGAGCCGGTCTCACACAGACGCTGGTACACAGCAGCAAAGGTCGTATGATGATGGATGCGGCGATTAGGATATTGTTGTTGATAAACCCGCTGTGCAGCTCGTCCGTTGTGGTGCGCTACGTAGTGCGCACCAACCATATCAGTGCACTCACTCCAGGTGTATCGCTCCATTAGTAAACAGAGACAATGCACTACTACAATGGTGGACAGCAGTTGCCTACAACTGAAGAGCGTAATACGCCCTTTAACACCTGAAGACCGTAATACGGCCTCCACTGGTTTAAATAATCCTCATAGGAAAAAATGACATTAGGGAAAAATATTTGTTTTGATGTCCCCTACAGCCTCCCAGAGTTTGTCGGTTTAAATACTTTTCACCCTGTATAATGCTACGGGTATACAAAGCACGCAATGAACTTCAAAATCGATTTTCTCAAAAACCAAGGCCCGTCGCTAAAAAGCCGGATAGCCAGGTACTCAGGGTATGTGCCTCTACAACATATTTGAAGCGCATCAAAATCCGTGATTTACAGTACTGAGGGTCCCCTTGTCAGATGCAGGAGTACTGTGACGTGGCTGCCGCCTCTGCAGGAACAGTTTAGCAGAGCGTCGCTGTGCCGCCCTTCCTTCACAGTGGTGAGCCCAGAGGCGACGTGCATATTGGCGAACTCTTCACCAGTAAACGTATACACACCAGTACACAGAATTGTTAACGCACAACTAAAACGCTGGAAAACAAAACACTAGACAGAACCGAGCAATATTATATACAAACTTCGGAGCGACGATTTAAAGAGGGCAATGCTGTTGTCAAGCGCAGATACCGTGAGCGAATGGAAACAAGACACACAGCGCATTCCTTCGACATCTGCACTGTTGTGCCCTATTTTCAATGCAATACAGATGCAAAGCTAATTGGGGCAAGGAACCAAACGTCCACGCAATATCTGTGTAACGATCCACCGGAGACGGTGAGTCACTTGCACCATAATTCTCAAAAGGTATCCCTGAAAAACCTCTGAAAATCTGTCGGTGGTGTTCCGGTTTACCCTGTATGTGCCGGAAGGCATACCTACGCCTGTAGATGATGTTACACCGAAAGGTATACCCAATGACAATAAAGTTTATCACAGTGAAATGTTCATGTAAATTCCTTAAAGTCTCAAAAATGTCTCTGAGCACTATGGGACTTAACTTCTAAGGTCATCAGTCCCCTAGAACTTAGAACTACTTAAACCTAACTAACCTAAGGACATCACACACATCCATGCCCGAGGCAGGATTCGAACCTGCGACCGTAGCGGCCGCGCGGTTCCAGACTGTAGCGCCTTTAACCGCTTGACCACCACGGCCGGCCCTTAAAGTCTAAATCGCTTTCGACTGATAGGGTAGTTTCTGTAACTCATAGATACACCTTGGCCTAAGGTGTTAGAGTACGCGGAGAGTTATCATTTACGTAAGGCTCCTTCCTATATATCCCAACGCAGCTCAGGGCCAAGAGGTATCCGTAAGCTATTGAAAATGTCACAACACTCGAAACCGGTTTAGACATAAACGAATTTACGTATTTGACTGGAATATACTTTACCATCAAATTAGCTTCATTCTCCGTCAATTACTATTATATACGAAATATTTTCCCGATGTTCTGCAAAATCTTATTTGTCACGAACTCGCTTTTGACTTCTTATGTCATCGTCAGCTGGCAACTGAATGTCACATCCACGGATAAAATGGCGTGAGACACACAGATATTGAAACTTCCTGGCAGATTAAAACTGTGTGCCGGACCGAGGCTCGAATCTGGACCTTTGCCTTTCGTGAGAGAGGGCTCTACCATTTGAACTATCCAAGCACGACCCACGCCCCGTCCTCACAACTTTACGGCCGCCAGTACCTCGTCTCCTACCTTCCCAATTTACAGAAGCTCTTCTCCGAACCATGCAGAACTAGTACTCCTGGAAGAAAGTATATTACGGAGACATGGCTTAGCCACAGCCTGGGGGATGTTTTCAGAATGAGACGAGATACTGGCGGGCGTAAAGCTGTGAGGACGGGGCGTGAGTCCTGCTTGGGTAGCTCAGATGGTAGAGCACTCGCCCGCGAAAGGCACAGATCCCGAGTTCGACTCTCGGTCCAGCACACAGTTTTAATCTGGCAGCAAGTTTCACATCAGCGCACTCTCCACTGCAGAGTGAACATCTCATTCTGTCCACAGATATTGCTACTACATATACAAGAAATACATAAAATTAGGTATATAATCTTTGTAAAGAAAAGTATTACTTTTTATGTTAGACAGAATCGTTACATTTAACAAAATAGAAACAGAAGTTATATGTGGAAATTGATTCATTCAACAAAAGATGAAAAATAAAATTGAATTTATTACTGTAAACTAACATTCGCGTTCGTGAAACTTAACACAGGAGATAAAAGTAAAAATAAGCTGGTATTCTGTCTGTTTTGTTCAATGATTTCAAATGCTGTATGTAGTGTCATCTTTCTGCATTTCTTAACAGTATGCTCGCAGTCTACACCGTACGGGCGATACCTGTTAAAATGTGTTGCGCAAAGTTTAAATCAGCCCATTGGTTCCAGATTCTCTCATGTTCCGATAACAGTTTCCACAGATCGGTCTGACTGACGAAAACGCACATTCCCGTAATACTTGTGACTGATTTTATAAAAGATACTGAGTCAGAGGTTTCGTCTTTGCTGTTGAATAATAATTTAGATATGCTGCTGTTCTCGTAAAACACAGATCTGTAGTAGCAAGACTTTAAATTCTTTCCGGTAGTCTTACAAAAAGGAAACGATTTTTACATATAACGTTAATTTCCATTTTTTAAAATGCAACATTTCAGCTTTGCGATTTAGAGCTGTCAGATTATATTTTACTACGTTCTTTCTGTACAAACTGTACCTGAAAGGAACCAGAAGTAAATGATTTAGCAATTTCTCCAAAATTATTGTACTTCATTTGCGTTGTTTCTGGTCACTATTATTTTATCAAACAAACTCTTCGCCATGTTCATTCGTTGTTGGTACATCTAGTTTAGACAACAACCTTGACAGACAGCCCAAGTCGTCCTTATATGAAAACAATGTCTATCGGCAGACAAGTGATACCGGTTGTAGGCGGCTCATGGGCGGCTTATGGAGCAAACGTTAACCATTTAATCAATGTGCTGTTTCCAGTCAAAATTGTTTAACTTTTTTATTATCTATCAAGTCTTGTGCAGTGTTTCTCTGCACCTAAATATATCTGTATGTTGTATGTATGCAGACTGAAGCGACGAACAAAAAATTTGTACCAAGACCGGGATCCGAAACCAGGTCTCCTGCTTACTACGAAAATGTGCTAACCACTACGCCACCCTGCCACAGTCGCTTTGCTTAACCGCACGGACTATCATAGCACGCTTCCCTCCTGAACAGTTTTAACAGTTTCAATAGTTTCTACATTATAAAAGAAGTAACTGTCTTTAAGTATTCTTTGGTTTTGTCGCATCATAGATGCGACTTGTATATCCATTTGTAAACGCCAATAAAAATCCCTATGTTCCTTGTCCGATATTTTACGACAGTTTGACACAATTCACATATATTTTGCACTAAATTTTTCCAGGAGACGTTACAACGTCTATCCGAATATAAAGTATTCTTGACTCCAAGGTTGTCAAGTTGAAGAAATTCTAGCAGAGAAAAATTATTATAAAAATATTTAATAACTATGTTGACTAAGTATATTGCGAAATATTTATTTGTGTCTACTGGTCCATATAGATCTACACCACTACTCTGCAGTTCACATTTCTTGGCAGAGGGTTCAACGAACCACTTTCAGACTTTTTCTCTAGCTTTCCATTATCTAATAGCAAGTGGGAAAAACGAATGTCCAAATCTTTACGTGCGAGCTCTGATTTCTCTTATTTTATAATAATGATAGTTTCTCCTTCTGTAGGTGGGAGTCTACAAAATATTGTTGCATTCGGAGGAGAAAGTAGGTGATTGAAATTTTGTCAAAAGATCTCGTCGTAACGAAAAACGATATTGTTTTAATGACTGCCACAGCAACTCGCGTATCATATCTTTGACATTCTCTACCATATTTCGCGATAATACAAAACGAGCTGCCCTTCTCTGAAATTGTTCGATGTCCTCCGTCAATCCTATCTGGCGAACATCTAATCCCGCGCACCAGTACTCCAGAAGAGGACGGATAAGGGTGGTGTAGGCTTTTTGTTTAGCAGACTTGTTGGATCTTCAAAGTGTTCTGCCAGTAAAAGGCAATCTTTGGATAGCCTTCACTCCGCATTTTGTATATGATTGTTCCAATTTAACTGTTCATAGTTGTAATCCGTAGGTATTTACTCGAATCGAGAATCTTTGTTTTGTGATTAGCTGCTAAAAGCCAAAATATAAGTTAAAGTTACGTTTCAAGCTTGTTTAGCACATCTTCCGGCGTTGGGTGCATACATATCACAAAATACACCAATTCATTAGTAAAGCTTCTTTTAATTTTGCCGGCCGCGGTGGTCTAGTGGTTCTAGGCGCTCAGTCCGGAACCGCGGGACTGCTACGGTCGCAGGTTCGAATCCTGCCTCGGGCATGGATATGTGTGATGTCCTTAGGTTAGTTAGGTTTAAGTAGTTCTAAGTTCTAGGGGACTGATGACCACAGATCTTAAGTCCCATAGTGCTCAGAGCCATTTGAACCATTTCTTTAATTTTTGTTGTTCTGTCATTTACCAGTTGCTTGTAATACTTGTATTATGATGACAGTTATCACGTGAGGTCCGTCTATGTGCAGCTCAATACAACAAAATTTATCACGTCGTAAGCGTTACGCCCGTGGTACAGGGGTTGCCGAGACGGTAGCTCAGCCCTCTTCGTCAGACAGTTAGTTTCCCTCTGTAATAACAATAATAAAAAACTGAGTGAATGAATGAACGATACACTTGAACAGACGGCATTGGACGCCGCCCTGAACAAGTACAAAGATCAATAACGAAGAAATTGAGACCAACAAAACTCTTTGATTAATAATCCAAAAGTCCTCGGTCCCGGGTTCGACACCCACCACCGCTTAAATTTTGGTTAATTATCAGCACTGGCGGCCAAAGACTACTGGCATAAGAAGTCATCCTCATTCTGCCAACGGCCTTGTCAAAGAGGGCGGAAGAGCGGGCAGAAGTTCAGGTCACTCTCTTGTCCTTGGGGTGGGAAACTGTCCCTAAAGGCGGAAGAAATGATTAATGGCACGTGGATACAGAAGGCAATGGAAACCACTGCATTAAAGACACATAACGTGCATCCACAGGACATGTGGACTGTTATTGAAAAAGTGTCATGATGATCTCCCCATTGGCAAAAGTATCCGGAATAGTTCGCCATTCGGACTTCCGGGAGGGGATCGCCAAAGGGGAGGTGGCCATGAGAAAAAGATTGAATAACTGATGGAAGGATAACGTCCTAGGCGTCGGGGCGTGGAATGTCAGAAGTTTGAACGCGGTAGGGAAACTGAAAAATCTGAAAAGGGAAATGGAAAGGCTCAATCTAGATATAGTAGGGGTCAATGAAGTGAACTGGAAAGAAAACAAGGATTTCTGGTCAGAGGAGGTTCAGGTAATTACAGCAGCAGAAATTGGTACAAAGGGAGTAGGGTTCGTTATGAATAGGAGGGTAAGGTGGAGGGAGTGTGACTGAACAGTTCAGTGATAGGGTTGTTCTTATCAGAATCGACAGAAAATCAACACCGACAACGATAGTTCAGGCATACATGCCGAGTTCGCAAGCTGAAGATAAAGAGATAGAGAAACTGTAAGAACATACTGAAAGGGTAATACAGTACGTAAAGGGAGATAAAAATCTAATAGTCATGGGGGACAGTTGTAGGAGAGGGAGAACAAGAAAAGATAACAGGAGAATACGGGCTTGGGAAAGGAAGGAGGGAGGAGAAAGACTAATTGAGTTCTGTAATAAATTTCAGCTAGTGATAGCGAATACCCTGGTCAAGAATCACAAGACGAGGAGGTGTACGTGGAAAAGGCCTATTCCAAGTATACTTCCTCGTCTTGATTTTAGTTAGATTACATCATGCTCAGACAGATTCCTAAATCAGATACTGGATTGTAAGGCTTACCGAGGAGCAGATATACACTTGACCACAGCGTGGTAATGATGAAGTGAGGGCTGGAGTTAAGAAATTAGTCAGGAAGAATCAATACACAAAGAAGTGGGATACGGAAGTACTAAGGAATGACGAGACACGCTTGAAGTTTTCTACGGCTGTAGATACAGCAATAAAGAACGACTCAGTAGGCAGTACAGTTGAAGAGGAATGTGCATCTCTAAAACGGGCAATCACAGGAGTTGGAAAAGAAAACATAGATACAAAGAAGGTAATTGCGGTGAAACCATGGATAACAGAAGAAATACTTCAGTTGATCGATGAAAGAAGGAAATACAAAAATGTTCAGGGAAATTCACGAATACAGAAAAAAGTCACTTACGAATTAAATAAATGCGAAGTGCAGGGAAATAAGACGAAAATGAAATGATTGTCGAAAGGACTGACTCAGCATACAGGAATGCGGAAACGACCTTTGGTGAAATTAAAAGCAAGGGTGGTAGCATTAAGAGTGCAACGAGAATTCCACTGTTAAATGCAGAGGAGAGATCGGATAGGTGGAAGGAGTACAATGAAGGCCTCTATGACGAGCGGTAGGTGGATCAAAACAAAATGTCCAGACACTCTGTGACCAAAATGGTACTGAAACAGAGGATAACAGACTAAAGGCCGAAATACTAAATGTCTTTTTCCAAAGTTGTTTCACAGAGGAAGATTGCACTGTAGTTCCATCTCTAGATTGTCGCACAGATGACAAAATGGTAGATATCGAAATAAACGACAGAGGGATAGAGAAACAATTAAAATCGCTCAAAAGAGGAAAGGCCTCTGGACCTGATGGGATACCAGTTCAATTTTGCACAGAGTACGCGAAGGAACTTGCCCCCCTTCTTGCAGCGGTGTACCGTAGGTCTCTAGAAGAGCGTAGCGTTCCAAAGGATTGGAAAAGGGCACAGGTCATCCCCGTTTTCAGGAAGGGACGTCGAACAGATGTGCAGAACTATAGACCTATATCTCTAACGTCGATCAGTTGTAGAATTTTGGAACACTATTGTGTTCGAGTATAATGACTTTTCTGGAGACTAGAAATCTACTCTGTAGGAATCAGCATGGGTTTCGAAAAAGACGGTCATGTGAAACCCAGCTCGCGCTATTCGTCCACGAGACTCAGAGGGCCATAGACACGGGTTCACAGGTAGATGCCGTGTTTCTTGACTTCCGCAAGGCGTTCGATACAGTTCCCCACAGTCGTTTAATGAACAAAGTAAGAGCATATGGACTATCAGACCAATTGTGTGATTGGATTGAGGAGTTCCTAGATAACAGGACGCAGCATGTCATTCTCAATGGAGAGAAGTCCTCCGAAGTAAGAGTGATTTCAGGTGTGCCGCAGGGGAGTGTCATAGGACGGTTGCTATTCACAATATACATAAATGACCTGGTGGATGACATCGGAAGTTCACTGAGGCTTTTTGCAGATGATGCTGTGCTGTATCGAGAGGTTGTAACAATGGAAAATTGTACTGAAATGCAGGAGGATCTGCAGCGAATTGACGCATGGTGCAGGGAATGGCAATTGAATCTCAATGTAGACAAGTGTAATGTGCTGAGAATACATAGAAAGAGAGATCCCTTATCATTTAGCTACAAAATAGCAGGTCAGCAACTGGAAGCAGTTAATACCATAAATTATCTGGGAGTACGCATTAGGAGTGATTTAAAATGGAATGATCATATAATGTTGATCGTCGGTAAAGCAGATGCCAGACTGAGATTCATTGGAAGAATCCTAAGGAAATGCAATCCGAAAACAAAGGCTGTAGGTTACAGTACGCTTGTTCGCCCACTGCTTGAATACTGCTCAGCAGTGTGGGATCCGTACCAGATAGGGTTGATAGAAGATATAGAGGAGATCCAACGGAGAGCAACGCGTTTCGTTACAGGATCATTTAGTAATCGCGAAAGCGTTACGGAGATGATAGATAAACTCCAGTGGAAGACTCTGCAGGAGAGACGCTCAGTAGCTCGGTACGGGCTTTTGTCAAAGTTTCGAGAACATACCTTCACCGAAGAGTCAAGCAGTATATTGCTCCCTCCTACGTATATCTCGCGAAGAGACTATGAGGATAAAATCAGAGAGATTAGAGCCCACACAGAGGCATACCGACAATCCTTCTTTCCACGAACAATACGAGACTGGAATAGAAGGGAGAACCGATAGAGGTACTCAAGGTACACTCCGCCACACACCGTCAGGTGGCTTGCGGAGTATGGATGTAGATGTAGATGTAGATGTAGATGAGGAAGATACAGGGTCACAATTATTGAACTATATGAAAAAAACGTAAATTAATTACAAACTACGGCCTCCACACACTTTATTCAACACGTAAACGTCACTACAGTTATTCGGATTCAGGTTATGACATGTTCGATATGCCTGCCATCATTGGCGACGATGTGGCGCAGACGAATAACGAAATTCTGCATGACCCGCTGAAGTGTCGGAACATTGATGCTGTCGACGACCTCCTGAATGGCTGTTTTCGTCTCAACGATGAGTTAGGGGTTATTGTTGTACACCTTGTCTTTAACATAGCCCCACAAAAATGAGTCGCATGTGTTCAGATCCAGACAATGTGACGGCCAATCGAAGCCCAGGCTTGTGGCCTCTGGGTGCCCAAGAGCCAGAATGCGATTTCCAAAGTGCTCCTCCAGGACATCAAACACTTTCCTGCTTCGATGGGGCGGAGCTCCGTCTTGCATGAACCACATCTTATAGAAATTAGGGTCACTTTGGATAACGGGGATGTAATCAAGTTCCAAAACCTTCATGTAGCGTACGGTAGTCACCGTGCTATCAAAGAATATCGCACCGATTATTCTGTGACTGGGCGTTGCACAGCGCACAGTCACCCGTTAAGGGTGAAGAGGCTTCTCGATCACGAAATGAGGATTCTCACTCCCCCAAATGAGCCAGTTTTGCTTATTGACGAACCCATCCAAATAAAAGTGGGCTTCGTCGCTATCCCAAACCGTACTAACTCCCATCAAGCCCCGCGGCCAACCGTGTAGTTTGAACGTCTTAAGCAAACCGTTCAGAAGTTATATGATATTATTTCATATAGTTCAATAATTGTCACCCTGTATGTCTGATGTGATAGAAGGAGAAACAGGAGTCGATTTAGAAGAGACAGGGGATCGAGTATTAGAATCAGAATTTAAGAGAGCTTTGGGGGACTTCAGATCAAATAAGGCAGAAGGGATTGAAAATATTCTATCAGAACTTCTAAAATCATTGGGGGAAGTGGCAACAAAACGGCTATTCATGCTGGTGGGTAGAATGTATGAGACTGGCGATATACCATCTGACTTTCGGAAAAATATCATCTACACAATTCCGAAGATTGGAAGACCTGACAAGTGCGAGAATACTCGCACAATCAGCTTAACACCTTATGCATCCAAGTTTCTGACAAGAATAATATACAGAAGAATGGAAAAGAAAATAGAGGATGTGTTAGATGACGATCTGTTTGATTTTACGAAAGGTCAGGGCACCACAGAGGCAATTCTGGCGTTATGGTTGATAATGCAAACAAGACAAAAGAAAAATAAAGATACGTTCACAGGATCTGTCGACCTGGTGAAAGCGTTCGGCAGTGTAAAATGGTGCAAGGTGTTCAAAATCCTGAAAAAAATAGGGGTAAGCTACAGGGAGAGACGAGCAAGATGCAAAATTTACAAGAGCCAAGAGTAAATAATAATAGCGGACGACCAAGAGCGAAGTGCTCGGATTAACAATGGTATTAACTATGGACGTAGTCTTTCGCCCCTACTGTTTGGTCTGTACATCGAAGAAGCAATGATGGAAATAAAGGAAAGGTTCAGGAATGGAATTAAAATTCAAGGTGAAACGATATCGATGATACGATTCGCAGATGACATTTCTATCCTGAGTGCAAGTAAAGAAGAATTATACGATCTGCTGAATGGGATGAATAATGAGTAAAGAATATGGATTGACAGTTAATCGAAGAAAGACGAAGGTAATGAGAAGTAGCAGAAATAGAATAGCGAGAAACGTAACATCAGGATTTATGGTCACGAAGTAGATGAAGTTAACGAATTCTGCTACCTAGGGGGCAAAATAACCAATGACAGGCTGAGCAAGGAGGACATCAAAAGCAGACTAGCGCTGGCAAAAAGGACATTCCTGGCCAAGAGAAGTCTACTAGTATCAAATATAGACCCTAATTTGAGGAAGAACTTTTTGGGAATCTACATCTGAAGTACAGTATTGTATGATAGTGAAACATGGACTGTGGGAAAACCGGATCAGAAGAGAATCGAAGCATCAGAGTTGTGGTGCTACAGAAGAATGTTGAAAGTTAGGTGGACTGATAGGGTAAGAAATGCGGAGGTTCTGTGCAGAATCCGAGAGGAAAGGAATATGTGGAAAACACTGATAAGAAGAAGGGACAGAATGATAGGCCATCTGTTAAGACATCAGGGTTGGTTCACGCGGTTCAAATGGCTCTGAGCACTGTGGGACTTAACATCTGAGATCATCAGACCCTAGACTTAGAACTACTTAAACAAAACTAACGTAAGGACATCACACACATCCATGCCCGAGGCAGGATTCGAACCTGCGACCGTAGACTGAAGCGCCTAGAACCGCTCGGCCACTTCGGCCGGCCCAGACATCAGGGAATGACATCCTTGGTACTAGAGGGAGTTGTAGAGAGCAAAAACTGTGGAGGCACACAGAGATTAGAATACATCCAGCAAATAATTGAGGACGTATGTTGCAAGTGCTACTCTGAGATGAAGAAGTTGGCACAGGAGAGGAATTCGTGGCGGGCCACATCAAACCAGTCAGGAGACTGATGACTCAAAAAAAGCATATCGCCGTTGTTACTGAAAGGCAAGGCTGGTAGTTGCTGCGTTGCATTAGTGCTCGATTTGCTAGTTTTATGGCTGCTGTTCTGGTGCCAGTCTTTCGAATCATCACCAGTACATCACTGACATCACGAGCGCATGTATCCTTCAGTGAACACCATGAAAATTAAGATGAATAAAATTCTCAAATCGACGACCGAGCAATCCCGTTTACGGCAGCCAAGCCGGGAGACGGCTCCTTAAAAAACCTCGATGTCCCAGTTTCCTTGACAACAAAAAGTGTTAGGCAGACTGAAGCCCGGTAAACCTGATGCAGTGTGGCAGTCGCATGTCCCTCGCTCGGTTCCGGTAAGACAGGAAATGAGGAGGGCAAGGTGAGGCTGCAACCTGAGAGGACTCCCCCTTACCCCCGGCAGAGCCGCCTCACAATGGCGGGTCGCGGTTCCCACAGAGCAGCAGCACCTGCTGCCACCGTGCATAACACGCGCCTCGTGCGTGCAGCGCTCCCGCCACAATAGCTGGCGCGGCCCGCTCTCCGCTGCTAATCAAATCGACCCCCTCCTCCTCTACCGCCTCTCTCTCTCTCTGCGGTCTGAAACGCGCGCACCACTGTAACTAGGCCCGCACACTAGCAAGTACTAGCTGCATTCCCTCACGCTCCGTTCCACTGCTCCGAAACATTTCGCCTTCAAATAAATAAGAAAAAAAAACAGCTCTTTACTAGCGAGGCGCCGGTTGAGATGCCAGGATACCTTGAATCGCAAGAAAGCATGTACGAATGGTACCCTGCAAAAGGACCATCCTGTCAGCGCGGCGGAATGCTAAACGAAGGGGCCCAGGTTCGTTTCCCGGCCAAGTGGGGATTTTTCTCCTCTCTGGGAGTGAGTGCTGTGTTGGTCTTACATTCGTATCATGATACGTGTCATTGCACTGTTGAGACAGCTTTACGGGCGCGTCCCGAAAGCCAGTAAATTTAAAAACAAATGAATAAAAAACACCAGCAATGTGAGCCTCTTTACACACTCGACTATCCGTGGCAAGTGAGTATACTGGAGTGTTATTCCATATTCTGCAACCTGCTTGTCACGGGTGGTCGTTTTCATCTACACGTCTGTGCCAAAACTGCGTGTGATATGAGCGCCATCTTGTGAGTTTCATGTCACCTTGTCAGTGAATGTGGGGCTATGAGGGTTTGCATTATTTTCAAAAAGTCGAGATATAGAAAAGGAATTTAGCAACGGGCAAAACAGAGTTCATTTATTATCAAAGAAGCATTCAAGGTAGGTGTTGTTGAAAAAGATCGTATAGGGATTTCTCCGCACTGCTAAGACTAAAAGAATAGGAAAATTGTCGTCTAAACATTTCAGTAGTTCAGAATTTGTACCGAAGGTAGTCCATAGTGTCTTGTCTGGTTTCTAACAACCAGATAAAACCCAAAATTATTTTCTGCTTCAGCACAGTTACCTTTTTCACTGTTGACGCAATTTTCATTAAAAACCGTTGTTCATCTGTTTACGTTCTGCCGGCCGCGGTGGCCGACCGGTTCTAGGCGCTTCAGTCCGGAACCGCGCGACTGCTACGGTCGCAGGTTCGAATCCTGCCTCGGGCGTGGATGTGTGTGATGTCCTTAGGTTAGTTAGGTTTAAGTAGTTCTAAGTTCTAGGCGACCGATGACCTTAGATGTTAAGTCCCATAGTGCTCAGAGCCATTTGAACCATTTTTTTGTTTACGTTCTTATTCATGTTCATTGTAGGCTTTTTCTTTGCCCAAATGAGTCTACTGGAGTGTTATTCCATATTCTGCAACCTGCTTGTCACGGGTGGTCGTTTTCATCTACACGTCTGTGCCAAAACTGCCCAAGTATTGTAGAACATAAATAACTTTTTTTTTTTTTTTTTGCTTTCATATATTTAATCTCTCTTGTGAGAAATTACTAGAAGGATAAATATGAAGTTCTCATACTACTTGTCTAGTTATGAAAACAGTGGAATACAGATTAAGAAGACACAGAACCTCGAAATCCATCACTGTAACATGAGAAAGCGCACGGGAATTGGTTAACCTCCAATCTTAGCTGACGATGACGCAGTTTCCCGTCAACATCAGTATGTCGCCGTTTCTGCGTATACATAGTCTTTGGGATAATCATGATTTTAACATCCTACACTCGACACTAACAGTTGGTCACTGACGTCATAGACTCACTCGCGATACGGTTCTCGGCTGATTTACACGCTTACTGTGACGCACGCCCATCACGAGTAGTTGATTGTGAACAGAACGCCGCTCGTGTAAAACAGGCTTTAGATTTCGAAACTTGGCTCTATTCCGTTCTTCTTATGTTGTTGGGTATTTTATTTACTACCATTCTCTAGCACAGGAATCGGAGTTGGTTGTATTCTTTTTTCTTTACTGTTATTTCAATTCCCCACGGAGGGACAGGGTGGCAGCGGATAAAATCTCTCTTCGGACAAAAACTTGGAAAAATGTTTTAAAATCCATAAAAGCAGATGACGGATGATCAATAATAATTTAAAAACACACATTGGTGAACAACATTTATGATTTTCACGGAGAAACAGATGACAATAGATGAGGTTGAAAACAGTGGGTACAATACTGATTATTTTTGAGAGTTTATAGATAATTTTATATAGCAGATAAGAGATTCAACGGCCTTGCAGCACTGGTCACACAGGTTCCCGTCGGATCACCGAAGTTAAGCGCTGTCGGGCTTGGTTAGCACTTCGATGAAAGACAGTCTAGGTCTGCCGAGCGCTGTTGGCAAGCAGGGTGCACTCGGGCCTCGTGAGGTCAATTGAGGAGCTACTTGACTGAGAAGTCGCGGCTGCGGTCACAAAAACTGACAACGGCCAGGAGAGTGGGTGTAGACAACAGGCAGCTCCGTATCCGCATCCAGTGATGTCTATAGGATGAGGATGACACGGCTTCGGTAGGTACAATTGAGACTTCAAGACTTGTTCGAAATTAATTCACTGACTAAGAATTCCTTGACATCAGTTGTATTAGGTACAAATTTACTAACCAATAGTGACAGATGAAAATTTGTGCCTTACCGCGACTCGAACCCAGCTTCCCGCTTTGCGCGAGAGGTCGCCTTAACCGCTTCGGCTTATCTGTGCACGCTCCCTGGACGGACCCAAACTTCTGCACTTATATCGCAGTCAACTGAATTCATCACCTACGAGGGTCGTTTGAAAATTCGGTGAAAAAATAGAAACTATTTACTTGTTTGGGGTAAACGTTTTTTTTATTTTTTGACATAGTCTCCTTTTAGACGTATACACTTCGTCCAACGCTGTTCTAATTTGTTGATCCCTTCTGAATAATAGGAATTGTCCAAGTGTACAAAATAGCTACTAGTTACTGCAATCACCTTCTCGTCTGAATAAAATCTTTGTCCCGCCAGTCATTTCTTCAAATTGGGGAACAAATAGTAGTCCGAGGGAGCCAAGTCTGTAGAATAGGGGGGATGTGAAGCGAGTTGGAATCCTATTTCGATTAATTTTGCGACCACAAGTCCTGAGGTGTGTGCTGGTGCATTGTCGTGATGGAAAAGGACTTTTTTGCGGTCGAATCGCCGGCGTTTTTCTTGCAGCTCGGTTTTCAAACGGTCCAGTGACGATGAATAATATTGACCTGTAATAGTTTTACCATTTTCCAGATAGTCAATTAGGATTATCCCTTGCGAATCCCAAAAGACAGTCGCCATAACCTTTCTGGCCTTCGCCTTTTTTGGTGCAGATTATCCCTTGGTAACCCATTGTTTAGATTGTTATTTGGTCTCAGGAGTATAGTAATGTATCCATGTTTTATTCACAGTGACGGAACTACGCTTAAAGTGCTGCGGATTCTTCCTGAACAGCTGAAAACCATCCTTCACACGATTCCGTTTTTGGTCAAGCGTGAGCAATCGCGGAACCCATCTTGGGGATAGCTTTCTCATGTCGAAATGTTTATGCAAAATATTACGTTTCCGTTCATTCAAGATGCCCACAGCACTAGGAATCTCATGCACCTTACCTCTTCTGTCATTCATCACCATATCATGGATTTTATCAATGATTTCTGGAGTCGTAACCTCCACAGGGCGTCCAGAACGTTCAGCGTCACTTGTGCACATATGGCCACTCCGAAAGTTTTGAAACCACTTATAAACTGTTCTGATCGAAGGTGCAGAGCCACCGTAATGTTTATCAAGCTTCTCTTTAGTCTCCTGAGGCGTTTTGCCTTCCATAAAGTAATGCTTAATCAGCACACGAAATTCTTTATCGTCCATTTTTTGACAATCACTCGATTTCCTTGATTCACACGAATGCCAAACACAAAGAAATAGACCAATATGGCTGAAACTTGGTATGCGTCTTCGACCATAAACATAATAGACTGGCCCTGACGTCATTTTCGTGGCTCCACCATCTCTGGGCTGAAGTCACGTGAATGTTGGCAAAACATGGTTGTTTCGTGTTGCGCTTATGGCTGTACTCAGCGTTTTGTCGGAGAAAATGGCATTACATTTCACGTGTAAGTGTTTCTGTGATAGTGCAGATGCGTTTATTGAAATCAGCTGAAGTGACTCTTATATGTTTTCTATACTTGAAATAGAGTATCACATAAATTAAAGTGTTGAAAGTGATGTCTGTAAAGTCAGACTCATATTACATTTTGGAAAGTATCTGTGATAATTCGGTTACAGAAGTAAGTATAATTGTTTCTCGTTCCTACTCATAGGTTCCCTAAGGATGAAAACCGAAGGCAGCTTAGGATACAGGCCCTGAAACGGAAAAACTTTAAGCCATCTGCACATACGCGCCTTTGCTCGAAGCACTTCGCGGAGAAGTGTTTTGATAGGTTAGTTATTATTTACAACGTGTATTTATAATTTATATTTACAGTGTCTGTCATTTTTAAACCTAGGCTCCAAAATTATTTTCTGAAACTTCGAAGTCTTACCTTTCATCTAAAATATTTTTTTTTTAAACTGATAGTTTAAACTTTTGTAAAAATAGTGGGAACTGAGCCTTTGAAGTGCACCTAAAACTGATACTCTAAAATGGACCTGCTCCCAAAGGCGACAATTTTGGCACCTATAGTTGACATACTTCCCATATTCCATTTTCTTTTAAAAGTGACTAGAGCTGAAAACGCGGCGAATCCAATGTTTAAAGTTTTGACACGAGCCCACTCTTACTGTTTAAAAGAATTTTAACGACATTTTACTTTAATTGATAGTTTATAGTAATTTCGTCCCGCTGCCCACCAGAGTGGCGTTCGATGTATTTGTTAGATTTTATAAATAGTTCTGTGAACATCCAGGTCAAATGTAGTTCTGGCATAATTTTTCGCAAATAAGAAAGTAATTTTTGTTGGAAGCGTTTGGCAGACAATTGAGAAATGTGGGGAAAATACGATACAGACATAGGGTGGCAGACCGCCACGTTTTGCGAACAGTCACGTGGCTTATGTTGGAGCCACACCAGCCCTATAGCTGCTGCACAGCAAGGCCAGTCTACTAGTATCTATGGTCGAATGTGTGCGTTCTTTCCAAAGGTGCTACTAACTAGACAGGACTTCGATACACGCCGGTAGTGCCATCTCTCGGACTTTGCACGGACTTTTCAAACGCCCCTCGTAAAGCACGCAAAATTACTTGAATACTCACAATAGGAAGAACGAGGCAACGAAGAACAGATACCAATGTTGTATCATCATGTGCCCACATAGGCTTGTAATACTATGCGTGACTGAAAGAACAGACACTGCTGACGAGCCACAGCTGTGGGTACTCAACAGCGTCTGTTCTTTCAGATAGGGACGAAAAAATTCAAAGATAATCACTGATGATAATGTGAATGATGCTATGGTGATGCTGGTGATCTATGAAAATGAACATGGTCATGACGGAGCTGAAAATAGTGTGACCATGAAGCCCTGTGGGACAGCAGATAGCAACTGGAAGTCAGCAAGGTGGAAGCTGGCTGTCCCGGAGCATCACTATCTAAGGCTGGTGGTCGATATCGATTGGCCGACGGGATCTCGCAGACAATAAACGGGGCGACGTGCACGTCACGGGTGTCGGGTCAGCGGGCTTCCCGCCTTGTCGCTGCTGTACGTTCTGCAGCGGCCTGCTGGTCTGCTTGTGAGGTGTCTTTAGCGCGCGCCCCATACTCGCTTCTGTATGAAACGGAGCGATGCGCCACGCTCACCATGCTGGCCTCGGCCTCTGTATAGGCGTCATTCTCTGATACAGTCGGGACACACAAAGACCGACCGACTACTAACAGCCAAGTTGTCATGCTGATCCCATGACCCTATGATTAGCCCTCAGGTCTGGGCTGAAACTGCTGTTTGCATTACTCCGCCGGGGTTTAGCATTACTCACGTTTCTCGCCAGTCCGTTCGGGCTATAGAACGCTATTGTACCTTGGGTAGCATTGGCGGAGATACAACTGACGCGTGCGAGCTCCTAGGACGCCGGTATTCCGGCCCCAGTAAAAAAGTGTTGAGTGTAATGGACTAACGACATTCAGGCAGTTACTTCTACACTCGCATCTCGCCACGCGAACTTTGACTGAACTACCAATAACATGAACACTATGTTCTCCAGTTTTTCAGAGAGAATTTTGCTGCGGATCCGTAGCTGATAAATTTTCTGGAAGTAATTCTTGCCGAGTTAAACTTGATTTTTCCTTCACTTCGCCACAATTAATTTCGAGGCCGAAGCCCCATTATGATTCGCTCATGTTCGTTGAAGCCAGACACAAAGTCTCGTCGAACTGGTACACATAATAGAATGATCCCTTTAGGATCTGCATAATCTCTGCCCGTGTTTTTCAAAGCATGCAATGCAGTCGCAGTTCATACGAGTTCCACATCGTCGAGCGGCGATATGCGTTCGCTACGAAGACAGACTATCGGGTAGTCGTAGAATTATTGCGCAATAATATTGTGTTGTTCTTGGCCTTGTAGATTCGTGCAACATATTGATGCAATATTATTGTACAATAACTACTGAGCGTGTGAGGGCCCCCCAATAACAGTGGTCTCTAGACGTTCCTAACCGTCAGGAAGGGGAGACGAGTGTGACGTCCTGTCAACCACAAACGGTTTGAAACTGAAATTGAATGCGCAGGAATTACGGAGAGAAAAGCATGCTCTGGTCATATACAGACGAGATCTCGTAAAAGGTCATTGCTCACTGCACAACATAAAGCTCTTTTCGAACGATGCGATGTAGTGAAACTCCCTGGCAGATTAAAACTGTATGCCAGACCGAGACTCGAACTCGGGACCTTTGCCTTTCACGGGCAAGTAGAGCACTTTCAGTCTCGGCCCGCACACAGTTTTAATCTGCCAGGAAGTTTCATATCATTGCACATTCCGCTGCAGATTGATAATCTCATTCTGGAAACATTCCCCAGGCTATGGCTAAGCCATGTCTCCGCAATATCCTTTCTTCCAGGAGTGCAAGTTCTGCATGGTTCACAGCAGGTCTGTGAATTTTGGAAGGTAGGAGACGAGGTATTGTCAAAGGGGGGTACTGAGTCGTTCTTGGGTAGCACAGTTGATAGAGCACTTGCCCGCAAAAGGCAAAGGTCCTGAGTTCGAGTCTCCATCCGGCACACAGTTTTAATCTGCCAGGAAGTTTCATGTCACTCCGCTGCAAAGTGAAAATCTCATTCTGGTGCAGAGTAGTGTTGTCTAAAGAGTAGCAGTTTTACTTCTTTTGAAATGATACAAGACGTCCAATGCACCGGCGGCCGAATGAGGAACTGAACCAGCAGAATGTGGACGGTGTAGTTGAGGTCGGAGGTGGTTCCGTCGTATTTTCCGGATTTTTTCGTATCTTCGTATTCTGGTTACTGTGAACATGAAAAGCAATGTATGTTTCAATAGTCTCGATGATCAGTTGTTGCTCTTTCTTCTACATCATCTTGGTGACTACATTTTGAACACCTTTTTTTGCAAGATAACCACCTTGTTCACAGCACTGCACATAATATTTCTGATTTGACGAACACTCAAGGACGTCATCGCACCTCGAGTAGCCCTCTAAATTAGCCGATCTTAAACCCACAGGAAAGTGTGTGACTCTTTCAAACAACGGGTGAAAGGTAGCAGTCAACTTCTCCTTTTGGTAATTAATCAGGATCTTGAGCTCGATGTGGCATAACAGAAGAAATGTGTACTCTCCCTCGCCTAACTGAAGGCATTACCAAGGCTAGAGGTGATATTACAGGACGCTGGGGTGATATCTGCTGGGAGTCCAGTAATTATATAGTGCCATGTGTGGTGATTTCATAGTATTCATACGTATTTTTACGAGAGTCATCCAATAAATAAAGCAACAAGTTTGTTCTGTAACCAGGTTGGCTTTATTCAGATTCCTATACACCATATTATACTCCACTCTTTTGGCTACAGAATCCTACTTTTCAACATAATTTGCGTACAATGCTACACGGCTTTACGCCACCTTACTGGGAGGGCCCTTGCATGCCTTCATGGTACCACTCTCCTGCTCGACGTCCGAGCCTACATCTTGCTGTATCAATAACCTCCCCACCATCCACGTACTATTTCCCACGAAGTGCATCTATCATTGAGCCAAACGGATGGAAGTCGGAAGGTGTGAGACCCAAGTTGTAGCGTGTTTGAAGAAGAACAAACCAATGAAGCTTAGTGAGCTTTTCTCGGGTGCCCCGGCCGCGGTGGCCGAGCGGTTCTAGGCGCTTCAGTCCGGAACCGCGCGACAGCTACGGTCGCAGGTTCGAATCCCGCCTCGGGCATGGATGTGTGTGATGTCCTTAGGTTAGTTAGGTTTAATTATTTCTAAGTTCTAGGGGACTGATGACCTCAGATGTTAAGTCCCATAGTGCTCAGAGCAATTTGAACCATTTTATCTCGGGTGCACAGTCTTGGTGAGTCGAGTTGTGCAACGAGATGTCGGTGATCCATCGATCACCTCGGATGAGAGCTTCTAAACGTTCCCACATTGCAGGAGTCACAGTTTGTGAGGCCGGCTGGTACACGGGAGGTCGGACATGTTTGCGAGACCTTATTGCGATGGTGACAGACGCGTCGCCCAACGACTCACCGTGCTTTTGTTCACTGCAGGGTCTCCGTAGACATTCCGCAAGCGCCGATGAATATCTTCGGTGCTCTGGTCTTCCGCAATAAGAAACTCAGTGACAGCTCTCTGCTAGGAAGGCACCTCCGCTACAGACTCCATTTTGAAGTCTACGTATAGTTTCGCCACTTATCGGAACTTCATGAAAGTATAGGGGCCGAAGCAGGACTGTTCCACGATGTACCACAACAAATTCCACATTTTTTCAATCGAAACTGACAGAGAAAAAAATGCGTTGCATTGGTTAATGAGCCGGCCGTTGTGGCCGAGCGGTGCTAGGCGCTTCAGTCCGGAGCCGCGCTGCTGCTACGGTTGCAGGTTCGAACCCTGCCTCGGGCATGGATGTGTGTGCTGTTCTTAGGTTAGTTAGGTTTAAATAGTTCTAGGTCTAGGGGACTGATGACCTCAGATGGTAAGTCCCATAGTGCTCAGAGCCATTTGAACCATTGGTAACTGAACGCCCATCGTATTTGACGTCTATTATAGAAACTGTGGAGTGAAGTTTGTAGCTGTTACTTGAGATAATCTCAACGTTTCTCCCATCTTTTTGCTCTCAGAATATTTAATCAGTCCCTTCACAGAGATAGCTTCAACACGTTTGGGCGTCCTTACTGCGGTTAGCCAGGGGTTGTGTCCGTATGTTGACTGTCAGGGGAGGCAGCGTAGGAGCGGCGCGCCTGCGGGAAGCCACGGCACGCTATTGATACGAGCCACAGCCACAGCCGGCGCGTCAAGCACCACTCGCCATCTGCATGTACTGGAGCCTCCTCTCCCCCACCTCCCACTCCACTCACCGACTACCACTGCACGGCCGTGACAGCAGCAGAGGCTAGCGGCGGTGCAAAGCAGCAACGCAGCCATTTGCTACGTATGTTGATTGTTTCGCGGATATTACTGTAGTCAGGAAGCTAGTAACATGACGATTCGGAGCCTCTAGCTAATTAAATGCAGCACGAAAGAACACTGCAGCATGATCGTGACTTACTGTCACTGAGAAAGCGTGAAATTTGGCTGTTAAATTGCAATTTTCAACACCCAGTTTTGCAATTTTACAATTCAGTCATTTTCGCGTATTAGCTATCGCAGAGTTATGGCATCGAGTATGTGTATCTACGAAATGAGAACTGCCAGTTGCGCATGTTCTCAACATTAAACCTACCTAGTCACGTGATTTTGGGAGGACACTGCTTGACTACAATCTGCGGTAATAGCGAAACTTGAATATTACACGTATTCACCTTGTTTTATATACGTTTCTGCACATTTCAGTTTTAGCCGTGGTCCAAAATTGTCGTTGCTGCGGATACAAAGAGAATTATGTGAAAGTAGGACCAGTTAATTTTCATAGGTATGTACAGCAAAAATGTAATTATAAATGTCATATTGGTCTGTTGAAAATTCGAGACATGGTATTATAAATTTTTGTATTGTAGATATATTTTCTGTGATTTTATGGCTATATGTTTACGAGACAAGCGCTAACTAAATTTCCAAGTGTGTTTGACTAAACTGTCAATCGTGCTACGTTCGTATGCATGTAATATTTATGCATGACAATCACATTAACTTTCTCCATTATATGCAGGTTTTCAAACCCTTGCACCTGTCTAAGTATTTTTGCATGAAACAGTTTCCTATACAGTATCATCATAAGTAATTAGAACAGATTCGGTAACCCGAATCAGTGCAACACAAAACCTTAAAATGAATGCCGTTGGCCATCACTTTTTTTTATTATGTAAACGGAAGGTGGAGAGGAGAGAGAAAGGAAAGCAAAACGAATGGACTGTTGATGTCAGCTGCATCGGGGCGAACCCAGGACTTCCTGCTTGATGGATAGTTTTGTTTACCACTGCACTACCCAGACACAGTGTTTATCGCAACTGCGCGGACTATCCCTGTTTATGTCCGAAATAACAGACACCACGCATTAGATGGCGACAAAATGTTATAGATATTTTACGTTTTTACAAAAATCAGAACGGTAAATAAAGAAAAATTGAAAAAAATAACGGACAAGCAGGTGGTGCAAATCGCTTACCGTACTCACCGCAACAGTTTCAGAGTTCCAAATGTGATGTTTCTTTCATGACACTTTGGTCCCGTCCTCATTGTCATTGTAATGTAATTAACTAGAACAGACATTCCAAAATACGAATAAATGCAATAGAAAAAGTAAAAAAAAAATTATTGGCTGTCAGTTCTTTCCCCGTTACCGAAAGATCGTAAATAAAGGGCAATCTGAGCTATGATCCTGGAAAAAGCACAGTACTATTGCTCCTCACATCTTTAAGCCAACTTCAGTTCCTAATATCAATCTGTTAAGATGTCCGTAAAACGCGTATACACTTTGAAAGGTGGCTACACTGAGCCACAGCGCCAGAAATCGCGCCAGAGAGTATTGTTCCGCCGCCTCCACTGGCAGTGATTATTGAGACGTAGCGGCAAACAGTGCTTGCCGAGAAGTTGTGGTGGACACTGCTTGTAGCTGAAGTCAGAGTGAGATGCGGTAGTGGAGAGTGTTGTTCCATGTTTATGCAGTTATTTGATGGGAGAGATAGCAGATGTTGTTCCAATGGAGATATTGTAATGATCTGAGTGCTTTTCGTCAATATAAATTAAGGTAACTAACTATTGTTCTTTATTTTCTTATTATTTGTGTGTCCTGAATAATGCTTCATTACAGGTTCAGTCAACAAAGCATCTGGCGTGTGTTCTTGTATTAGAGTGTAATTCTGGTTTTCTTGCGCAATTATAGTATTTCTAATTTTCTTTTATCACGTCAGTATAATTGGTATTTAAAAATTCTTGTCTTGTTGAAGTAGAACCGTGCCAGATGTGCGTTGAGTCATACTACCACATACAGAACAGCTACACTTGTGCTTTGTTGGTTTCGTAGGTTTTATAGTTGCTGGGGACTTAATTAATTAATTGTATTAACTGAAATTTTCATTTCATTCTTTGTTGTTGTTCTATGCAGTCAGATTGCGTACTAATACTAGTCAGGGCCAGCCGTTTACGATACAGCGTAATCGGACATACAGCTACTAAAAAATATTTTCATTAATATTTAACTAAGCCCCCATGCAACTTATGCGTATGCTTTGCGCTTCCTGGTGAATGGGCCAATGAAAACTCTGACTACTCAGAGGGAATGCTGGGAGCCTGCGTATGAAAAGAGACTCTCGCGTGTTCTGTTGTGTGTTGAACACGCGTTTTCGGTACTGAATGTCGCTCATTGATGGGTTTGCGGTATGGTGAGTTCGTGTGATGTAGTTGAGATGCGTGTAGGTAGCGCACATCTGCAATACGATTTTGTTAATCATTTACGACGTACATACATTTCATGGTTAACTTTTCGTTGGTTCACGTTGAGAATTGCTATGACTTTCGCGTGTTTCACATATGGTTACCTGTGGACTGTAGGTTACAATTCACGCATCGTAAACTCTACCTACCGTAAAAGGCGACTAAAAGGGACTGAGTGGCCACTGGTACAAGTGGCCCCCCTCAATGTTGCCAACTGCCTCCTCCGGGAATGGATGAGCGAACTGAGGTCAGGGTAGTCTTTGTCTTTGGGATAAGAACGAATTCATCTTGGTCAACGCCATAGAACGGGAAGGCAGCGCGAAAACACTCCATTAAACATCTTAAGGATATCCCAACGAGAATGCAACCATGGAGGTTGATGTTCATTAGGAATTAACTGCTGATTATGGATCTCGGAAGCCAAGATCTTTCTCAGGTCATTATCCAACGAAGTCGCTCTAAGACCGCGATGGAAATGGGAACACGGACTGTACGAACGCTGCTGAAAGCACGAAAACTGATGAAGTGAAAGACGTGACGAGAAAGAGGTATTAGATGTGCTTGAGACAAGATGGGAGGGAAATGGAGTTTTGTACTGTGATGAGTTTAGAGAAGTTTATAGAGGTGGTGAGAAAAGAGGAAAGCATGGAGTGGCGATTTTAATAACAGGAAAACGGTCAAATTTTTTGTGGTACTTGCCGTGTCAGTGAACGGCTAATGATGGTAAAAAGAAGTAGTATTCCTGTTGGATATTGTATTAATTCAGACATATTTCCCAACATCGGCTCATGATTTGAAAGAACTGGAGATTATGTATGAAGATATTCAAGAACTATTAAAACTGACTAAAGAAAAAAATAATGTTCCAATAATGAGCGATTTTAATGTCGTTGTAGGATCCCAGACAGACAATAAGATGGTAGGGAATTTTGGCTTAGGGGAAACAAATGAAGCAGGTGAAATTTAAGTTCATTACTGCAATCAAAATGATGTGGTGCTTACACATTATTTGAACGTCTTCTTAGAAGAAGGTACACATGGGGGGAGAGCCACCAGACAAAACACAATTTTAGTTAGACTATGTAATAATGAGGCAAAGGTACAGCAATCAGATAAAATCATCCAACATAGGCAGTGACCATACACGTGCGTTAGCCAAGAGGAACATTAGGTTCAAAAGAAGCAAGAGATCTGTCAAAAAGAAGTAGAGTGAGGGAGGCGTTGAAAGAACAAGCGGTAAAGATGACTTTTGAAGAATTAATCGACAAAATTGCTAATGAGCGGTGATCCATTGCAGCTGAATAATATCAAGATGGGTATAACTGAAGCAACAAATGAGATTTTGGGAAAAAGGAAACCAGAACGCAGGATACCTTGGATGACAGAAGAAAACTTAACCTAATTCAGTGAAGTAATATGCTCAGGAAGGAAATCAATTTAGGCGACAACAAAAGAATTAAAAATCACATCACAGTCAAACACAGACAAAAAAAAGAGAAACTGACCAAAAGCATTGCTAAAGAGATAGAAGATGAAAAGAAAAAGTTTACAAGAAAATCGGAGTCCTTCAGTACAAACCTCGAATGAAATGAGTAGGCCTAGTAGTTAAAAATGAAGAGGGAATATTACTGATGGACAGTGACGAGATATGTGTTCGACGAAAAGAATTAATAGAAGAACTCTACGATGGTAAGGACATCAAGAATGAAAGTAATATAACTGAAGACGACAATGAGAGTGAAAGAAAAGTGCAAGGTCCGCCAATAACGCGACATGAATTTGAAATTGTCCTTTTGGGTCTCAAAGTAGGGAAAGCAACTGGTGTTGATGCCATTCCTGCAGAATTGTTGAAAAATTTAGGTATCATGAAAGACTATCTATTTCGAGGAATAAATGACTGCTACGGAAGTGGAATCGTGCCAGAAGACTTCTCACAATTCGACAGCATACCTAAAATAGGAAAGGCAGGTGACGGCACCAACTGTAGAACACTATCAGTGCATCACATATCCCCAAAATAATATAGTTAAAAGCGGGGTAAATGGAAAAGTATATAAGTATATTGCTAAAGACCAATTTGAATTCAGAGAAGGAAGAGGAACAAGAGAAGCAATTTTGATGTTACGCCTGCCTGGATATCAGTAGAAGAACTTACTTACCTTCAATGACGTAGGGAAAGCTCTTCACAATGTAAACTACGAGCTACTCTTTAGAACTATGAAAAAATAGAACTTGACTGGAAGGATAGAAGACTGTGTCAGACCCGAAGTACAAAAATAAACATGAATGATGTACAGCAAGAGGCTAAGATTAGAAAAGGAATCAGACAAGTATGTCCCCTAGCCCCATATTTATTTAAAGTGTTCATTGAAGTAGTTATTCAGATCATGAAGAAGAAAACATAGGAAATGAAAGCCTATGGTGCAATGATACAGTGTTTGCTGATGACATAGCGATAGTTGCAGACTCCGAAAAAGAAATGAACAGAATGTTGGAAGTATTATCAGACACTCTTAAACTGTGGAAATTAAAAGTGAAAACAAAAGTGCGGGAAAATATGCGGCATTATAAAAATTGAGAATTGAGCAGGTGAAACAATTTTGTTGCCTCACTAGTATAATAACAGCGGGCAGTAGATGCTGAATAAAAGTGAAGGGAAGGATAGCATTGCCATACCAGGCATTTAAGACTAAGAAAAATATTTTAATCAGCAAACATATGTCAGTAAATCTTTTGCAAAATCATTTGTACGGAGCACTCTGCTCTATAAAAGCGAAAGTTGGACGCTGGGTAAAATGGAGAGGAATCGACTTAAGGCTGCTGAAATGTGAATATGGCGGAAAATGACAATGACGAGCTAGATGGAAAGAAAAATCAACCTGGAAATCATGAGGGAAGTCAACGATGAGAAAGATTACTAAAACAAATGGAAAAGAGAAAAATAAAATTTCTTGGACATGTCATCAGACAACACTTTTATCATTAATATTCCTGAAGAGTAACTGCTGAGAAAAAAAGGAGGAGGACGTCCTAAGATGACGTATTCGTAAGTGATCGAGAACAGCATAGGATGTGGCAGTTACATGAAACTGAAACGAATAGCCAACGACAGAAGAGAGCGGTCGCATCGATGAGGTATTATCCTTCAGAATATGACTGTGGCTGCCAGTTGTGTGTGTGTGTGTGAAATCTTATGGGACTTAACTGCTAAGGTCATCAGTCCCTAAGCTTACACACTACTTAACCTAAATTATCCTAAGGACAAACACACACACCCATGCCCGAGGGAGGACTCGAACCTCCGCCGGGACCAGCCGCACAGCCCATAACTGCAGCGCCTAAGACCGCTCGGCTAATCCCGCGCGGCGGCTACCAGTTCTTTGTGTCTTTGCTTGAGAAACAGATTACGAGACTTGATACAGAAAATGCCTGTAATCAATTAATTCGAATGATAGTAAGTCAGTTTAGTCACTCTTCCTATAAATGAAACTATCTAAGTGCTTTTACATTTATACTGATCTTTATTTCCTGTTGTGACGCAACGCCACGTGTCCTTCGTACCCAAGTAGTACATGAGCTACTACAACTTACTTGTCTTTTGAAACTAATTATATGAAGTTATATTTAAATACGCTTTGTCATTTCAATTTCCTTGGTCACTTACTTTTTGTTTACATACTATTGCATGATTTTTACTCTGCAGTCGGTATACGATCGCACGATGCGAATCGTAACATTTGCCTCCAGTAATTGGTAACATCTTGCAAATTACTACCTCCCACGTCAACGCTATCCCATTACTATGAACATCATCTGTTCCGTTCTTAGCATGATTTTCAGCCAAAAGGTAGATTCTGGTGTTGACACCGATGGCAGAATCGCACTGTCTCATTATATAGCAAGTGCATATTTTGGTCCACGCCCATGAACAACGGACCTTACCGGAGCGGTGTGGCTAGCAAGCCTCAACGATATGGACAGCCGTGCCGTAGGTGCAGACATAACAGAGGGGTATCTGTGGAGACACGGAACAGACATGTGGTTTCTGAAAAGTGGTAGCAGCTTTTTAGTGATTGCAAGAGCAGCAGTCTAGATGATTGACAAATCTGACCAACATGTCCTTGCTGCGCTAGTTGTGAACGGCTGAAAGCAAGGGGAAGATACGGCCGTTACTTTTCCCGAGGGCATGTAGTTCTAATGCACAGTTAAATAATGACGTTCCCTTGGCTAAAATGTTTCCCCCATTCAGATCTCTGGGCGGAAACTACTCAGAAACATGTCGTCATCAGTAAAAACGAAATTGGCATTCAGCAGCTCGGAATGTGGTATATTAGATCCCTTAATCGGGACGGTGAGTTAGAAAATTTAGAAAGGGAACTGGAGAGGTTGGAATTAGATATAGTGGGAATTAGCGAATCTCTGTGGCAGGAGGAACAAGACTTCTGGTCAGGGGAGTACAGGGTGTTAAACACAAAGTAGGTCTAATAATGAATAAGAACATAGAAATGCGAGTAAGCCACAGTGAACAACGTAGTGAAAGAATTATCGCAACCAAGATAGACACGAAGTCAACTCCCACCACAGTAGTACAGGTTAATATGCTAACTAGCGCCGCAGATGAAGAGACTGAAAGAATGAATGACGAGATAAAAGAAATTATTCAGATAGTTAACAGACAGAAAATTTTAATTGTAATATCCCAATAGTAGGAAAAGGGACACAAGGAAAATTAGAAAGAGAGCATGAACTGAGGGAAAGGAATGAAAGAGAAATCCGCATGGTAGAATTTTGCATAGGCAATAATTCAGTCGTCGATAAACTTGGTTTAAGAATCATGAAAGAAGGCTGTGTACGTGGAAGAGACCTGGAGACACTGGGAAGTTTCAGATTAATCATATAATGGTGAGACCGATTTTGGAGCCGGGTTTGAAATATATGAATATGAACTCTGACCATAATTTATTATTTATGAACTGTAAATTAAAATCGAAAAAATTGCAAAAAAGGTAGTAAGCTAAGGAGATGAGAACTGAATAAGACGAAAGAACCAGAGGTTGTTGAGCGTTTCAGAGGGACTCTTAAGCAACGATTGATCAAAACAGGGAAAATGAATGCGGCGAAAGAGGAATCGGTAAATTTGAGGGACAAAATAGTGAAGGTATCAGAGGTTCACAAATCTTAGAGGTCAAGGTCTAGCAGAAGTCCTTGAATAACATATTTGATACTGAATGTAATTGGCGAAAGGAGAAAATATAAAAATGGAGCAAAGGAAGCAATTTGAAAAGGAATACAAATGTTTAAAATTTGTAAGTAGGCTGTTTAGGCTTTCTTTATGTAAGTTTGCTGTTTATGTTTTTTTATTGGCAACGTTACGTAGCACTCTGTATGAAAATCACTGGCTGTGCTGTGTGCAGTATGTGGCTAATTTGCATTGTTGTCTGCCATTGTTGTCATGAACTGCTATAGCTGGATGCGAACAGCGCATAGCGCTGGGCAGTTGGAAGGGAGCCGCCAGCAGTGGTGGATGTGAGGAGAGAGATGGCGGAGTTTTGAAAAATGTCATGAACTGCTGTATATATTATGAATCTTGAGGTAAATACATTGTTTGTTCTCTATTAGAATCTTTCATTTGCTAAGACTATCAGTAGTTAGTGCCTTCCGTAGTTTCAATCTTTTATTTAGCTGGCAGTAGTGGCACTCGCTGTTTTGCAGTAGCTTGAGTAGCGAAGATTTTTGTGAGGTAAGTGATTTGTGAAAGGTATAGTTTAATGTTTGTCAGGGCCATTCTTTTGCAGGGATTTTTGATAGTCTATGTAAGTAGGCTGTTTAGATTTTTATATGGGTAATGCCACGTAGCGCTCTCTGTATGAAAATCACTGGCTGTGCTGTGTGCAGTATGTGGCTAGTTTGCATTGTTGCCTGCCATTGTTGTCATGAACTGCTGTAGCTGGATGTGAACAGCAGATTGCGTTGGGCAGTTGGAGGTGAGCCGCCAGCAGTGGTGGACGTGGGGAGAGAGATGGCGGAGTTTTGATAATCTGTAAGACTGAATGTCAATTATGAATATTAAGGTAAATACATTGTTTGTTCTCTATTAATATCTTTCATTTGCTAACTATCCCTATCAGTAGTTAGTACCTTCAGTGGTTTGAATCTTTTATTTAGCTGGCAGTAGTGGCGCTCGCTGTTTTGCAGTAGCTCGAGCAGCGAAGATTTTTGTGAGGTAAGTGATTTGTAAAAAGGTATAGGTTAAAGTTAGTCAGGGCCATTCTTTTGCAGGGATTTTTGATAGTCAGATTGCGTTGCGCTAAAATTATTGTGTGCCAGGTTAAGCACAGGCTTGTATAATTGTTCTAAGTGGACGTTTCACATGTACAAGTTGTTCTAAGGGGACGTTTCATAAGAGGCCTAAACTCCTGTTAATGACATTCCTTTGTAGAGGGCATCGCTAATGCGACACGCTCGCTACTTGAAAACATATGATTTTTGTAATGCGTTGTGGGCACACAGCTGTGTCAAACACCTGGAGAATAAGCCATTAGGATGTGCCTTTCATTGCTAATGCGACACCCTCGTTACTTAAAAATTTATGATATTTACTGAAATGCCTAACAAAATGACAAGAAATATTTTTACATCTGCACACCTGATTATGACAAGAGTCTTTGTACGAGAGTTGAGAGCAATTAACTTATGAAATGAAATGTCACATGACTACTGAATGACATTTTTATGCTTTGGTTTGCGTAATTGCTTATTTCATTTGATATCTGGTTTCCAGCTGTGTTGCAGCATTGCTTTTATAAAATGAGATGCATTTGCTAATGTGAACTCTTTCTGTCAACAGATCTATTAAATGATAATTTTGTAATCCACATTCTTTAAAAAAGGAGCACTTGGAAAGGAAAGAACAATAAGAAGTAACTAATAACAGTAACACTTAATTTTCTTTTCAGGTACATGGTAATATTTATTTTTACAATCAGTTGTTGTGGTGCACCACTTTAATTACATAGACATTAAGATGTGAATATACATTTCCCTTGTCTGCATTATCGTCTTTAGTGTAATATTTTTTCTGCTTGAGCTATGTCATGTTTAGGTATAAGTTGCTGCTGTTTGTCAGGTATAGTGTTACTGAATTTGACTTTGTGTTACTCTTCTAAGCTAGTTTTTCTTGTTTCCTGCATTGCCTTATATTAGTTGTAATATTGCACTTGCTTTGCTAATTTATGCTGCTAGCTTTGCCAATTTGCATTTTTTGTCATTTCTGTTTGTGTTGATTTGTTGTGATGCTGCATTGCCTCGTCCCTTGGTATATATATCTGAGCTCAGTAGATTTAAGTTAGCTTAAGAGGGGGTAGACTATATAAGAAACTGACTATGGAGAATAGGTAAAGAATGCATTGCGAAGAAAGATTTGGGCCCCAATGAGTATTGTACAATCAGAAATAATTATTTTGAAAGAAATATGAATAGAATACAGGAACGAGGTATAGGTAGGATTTTCTTGGAAATAAATGATGAGGTAAGCAATGTGTGAACATATAAATACAGAAAGCATGCTTAGATAGAATTTTTGGTGGAAGCAAAGGTTGAAATAAGACGAACGATCTATGGAATGAAGGGAGATCTCCAAGCAAAATACTGCAGTAAAAGAAACCCTGTCCTTTCCTCTTTGCTGCTTTTTCCCAATATGTAATTGTGTGTTGTCCTTTCCATTTGTGTTATTCCGCTATATGTTTGTGTGCCCTTGTGTATTTGTGTTTTTCCTGTCCTTATGTGTTTAGCTGATGACAGCTATGTTGTAGAATTTTTCTAATACTCTGTTATTTACCTTGTAAAGATGTTTAGACATTATTTATTCTGTTTTAATGCTCATGTGTGAAGTTGACGTTTCAAAAGTGATTCTGATCTTTTATTTTTGTACTCATGTCATCATTCCCGTAACACTGATGTATATGTTTATTTCTATTCTTTTGTAAAGTCCTATTACTACAAATATTATCTGTATTGTTATGTTTTTAATGATGTATTTTGTATCTTTGTAATTGTATTCTTATGTTATATAATTGTAATTGACACCAGTTACTCAAATTAAGTAACTTGTAAGCATTCATTTCACTGCACACATTTCTGTTGGTCATAGTATATGGACAATATGTGAGAAGTAGGGACTGTTAGTGTTTGCACGTGTGTTAATAATTCAGCAAGGGACTGGATAACAGCATTGCTGGTTCTAAGGACAATTCCCAAAAACTTTGTGAATGCACAAGTGGTGGTTATGGACTTGCTATCTTCTCTGCAAGCCTCTTCGATGGTGATTGTGCACCTGCACAGTCGCAGCAGATGGCTGCTGGCCATCTCTACAAGGACTACAGTGGGCCTGTCCACAACTTCTACAAGGACTACAGTGGGTCTGCATCTCTGGTGGCCCACCAATACTCTCTACCAGGACTGCAGTGGGTCTGCTCTGTGATGACCTACCTACCAATATTCGTCAGAACTTCGAATGACTCAGCTGTGGGTTTGCTCTGTTGTGGCCCATTACCTGTCAGCATGTCAAGAGTCAGCACTGTCTTACCGTTGGAAGGACAATACTACATCTTCAAGACTGCATGGAAATCCACTACTTCCGTGTGCATTGTATTTTACTGCTCAGACTTTGAGCAAACAAACTGCAGGTTTACTCTTATGATGAATGATCAGGACTGTCTTTATTGACTGTGAAAAAATTTTAGCTGTTGACCAACGTTGTATTAATAAGTGTGTGCATTTGATATCTTTGTTATTGTAATTATGAAAAATTTTTACAAATCTGTATTGGCCAGTGCCCAACACCATTTGTAAAATTTTTTGTGGGGAGCATGGGGGCTATGTAAGTAGGCTGTTTAGGCTTTCTTTATGTAAGTTTGCTGTTTATGTTTTTTTATTGGCAACGTTACGTAGCACTCTGTATGAAAATCACTGGCTGTGCTGTGTGCAGTATGTGGCTAATTTGCATTGTTGTCTGCCATTGTTGTCATGAACTGCTATAGCTGGATGCGAACAGCGCATAGCGCTGGGCAGTTGGAAGGGAGCCGCCAGCAGTGGTGGATGTGAGGAGAGAGATGGCGGAGTTTTGAAAAATGTCATGAACTGCTGTATATATTATGAATCTTGAGGTAAATACATTGTTTGTTCTCTATTAGAATCTTTCATTTGCTAAGACTATCAGTAGTTAGTGCCTTCCGTAGTTTGAATCTTTTATTTAGCTGGCAGTAGTGGCACTCGCTGTTTTGCAGTAGCTTGAGTAGCGAAGATTTTTGTGAGGTAAGTGATTTGTGAAAGGTATAGTTTAATGTTTGTCAGGGCCATTCTTTTGCAGGGATTTTTGATAGTCAGATTGCGTTGCGCTAAAATTATTGTGTGCCAGGTTAAGCACAGGCTTGTATAATTGTTCTAAGTGGACATTTCACATGTAAAATTGTTCTAAGGGGACGTTTCAAATTGAGATTGACAGAAAGTGCAAAATGTCTAAGCAGGAATGGTTAGAGGACAAAGGCAAGGTTACAGAAGCATGCGTAACTAGGGGAAAGATAGATACCAGCTACCGGAAAATTAAAGAGGCCTCTGGACAAAAGAGAAGCACCTGTATGAATTGGTGGGACATCCCCAAACCCGAATTTTTCTTCCTTCCTTGGAAATAAATGATTGTTGCTGTGAGCCTGTTTGACTCTAGTATTTTGTCCGCCCCGATAGCTGAGTAGTCTGCGTGACGGATTGCCCTTCTACGGGCCCGGATTCGATTCCCGGCTGGGTCGGGAATTTTCTCCCCTCAGGGACAGGGTGTTGTGTTGTCTTCATCATCATTTCATCCCCATCCGGCGCTCAGGTCGCCCAATGTGACGTCGAATGTAATAAGACCTGCACCAAGGTGGCCGCACCTGCCCCGTAAGGAACCTCCCGGTCAGTGACGCCAAACGCTCATTTCCACTTATTTTTTCTGGTATTTTGAACCATTAGGTCGAGACTTTTCTTTCCTGAGGTGACGACATAGCACAGAATCATTTGATGGATTAGATGGGGACAAATTCTAAAACTTTAGTCACATATTGGAGTAATTCTGAGAGCAAGCAAATACCAACAGACCTCAAATCAGTTATGCGGGCTCTACACCTAATTTATTTCCCCTCACTGTTCATTGCGAGACTATTATTCCTTATAAAGACAATTACACACATATAGGGGAGTAGAAAGTTTATGCGTATCCGCCGATGAAATGGTTTCTTTGCCGACGGTGATGTAATTGGGTCGTTCAGTGAAACCAGTTGCATCGAAAGGGTCCGGGCTATTTAGACGACACTTCGGACGATTTTTCGACTTGATGGTAGGGGTGATCATCTCAAACTAAGTGAAATTGCAGTTACGTCAGCTATGCGATTTTTAGTGGAACAGCGAACCAAGATACAGGCTAACAGAGCATGGTGCCCGCTTCCACTGAGTACTATGAATATCTCCATTAGTATCAACCCCAGCGAGAGTACCCATTAATCTCTCATCGTTTCCGAAAACATAATCAATTATGTATCTAAATATAATTTGGTGTTGAACGTAGGTTTGAAGCTACCGTGGGTGGGAGATGTTATGACGTGAAGTCATAAACGTGTTTTATCACGATTGCAGATGGAAGTTCGCTGCGGTGGCAAATTACGTGAATTGAAATTACTGTTCTCATTCTTAACTTTGTGTTTTTTTCCTTTTTGATGGATTACTTCCATTTTAATATCTATGTTTCTTAATTGTCTATATTGTTGAACACACATGAGGAGAGGTGGACTGTAAATCAGTGAAATCTTGTTTCTGATATGTTGGTAATCACTGCACGATAACGTAAGTCACGTACAACACGATCTAAAGAATGGTTTTGCTTGTATGGCTTTTCAAAGTACTATTTGCGCAATATAACTAGGCAATTCTGATAGGGGTTGCTGAGATTGGAGCGATCGTTAGAAGTCGACCGTTCTTAGCTTGTTTCCACTCAGTGTCAATCTTCTTTAGAAAACAACTCTTTTCACGGTAGCACTATATAATAATACTGTCTGAAGCATAGAAATATGGTTTCAGTTTCAGCCATACAACATCATTTAAGCGATCGTTACCTGAGTATGTCACCTCTGCTTACTTAGACTGCCGCTTGTCCTACGAAAGGAGTGCTTCTGGTAGGTAGAGATCGCTGGCATTCGCACCTATCTCCTCAGCGAATTATCAAGATACATTGCGCATATAACAGCGAGAAAGTGCAGAAGGTGATCAGCGATTAAAGGTGCGTAAGATGACTCTTCGTCTAGGTATATCATAAGCACATCATTTCATGTGAAGAGATAAGTGCGAAAGTTTTTTTTAATCTGGACACTGACGAAAAGCAAATATGAACACGGATTTCTTAGTAATGTTAAAGCCGTTTTAATAAAAACCAAGCTTTTGTCGTGCTTCGACTTGTTACGACGTATGAGGCCTGGATTTACCATTTCACACCAGAAACGAAACATCACTCAAATCAGTAATTGTATCCCGGGGCCAGGCACCAAAAAGAACGATGCCGATTCTTGTACCAGTAATATTATCGGCAGTGTTTTTTTTTTTTTTTTTTTTTTTAAGGAGGTGTATAACTGAATACATTTCCAAGGGCAGAACACAGACTGGGCGCTACTAAGAAAAAGCCTTTTGATCCAACAGGATGTAAAAATGCTTGAGAAGGGGCACCGTGTGTAAAAGAAACAGATTTCCATCATTCGTCAGGATAATGCACTAGCCCACGAAGATGTTTTGGCAACGGAGAGAAGGAGGGACCTGAAGTATAAATTCCATGCATGTTCGCAATATTGGCTAGATTTGGCACTCTCAGACTTCAAGCTGATTCCTCTCACCCTCATAGAGTCGTGGCTGGAAAACACATATAACCCAACGAAGTGGTTACCGCATAACTGGGAAAAGTGCATTCACCAAAACCGGATTTGTGTCATATAATTTGATACGTCTTGCACCGACTGGGGCGCAATGAGAACACACCCAGGTATATAATATACAACAGTTGCATTAATAAATCTATCAACCAAAAGTCAATACAATAGTTTCTGGAAGTTTGTAAAGAGCACTGAATATATACAATCCAAACTTAGGCTGAAGGCCTTAATGATGAAACAGTCAAAATATGATATTCACTTGGTAGTAGAACACGATACAATTTTTAGGTTCGCTTGGTAGGGTCGACAGCTGATCCAAGGTCCGGTCGCTCCCTATGTCAAGGCCAAGACCTGGTGATTGTAGCGGCAGGCACTGGCAGCTCCCTCTGTCGTTGGTGGCTGGTGCGGCATGGCGTCGTCCGTAGCAAAGATTCCGGACGAGATTCTGAAGAACTAAGAATGTAGTCGGCGCCTGGCTCAGAGCTCGTCAAAAGACTCCCTTATAGCAGCATTGCGCCGCCCTAAACACCCAGGCCGCGTAGAGGTATTAGAGGAACTATTAGCGATCACGTTGTCCGCGTAAGCAAACAGGTCCGCGAAGCCGGCGACATCTAGCAGCGCTCACGCTGCCGCCTGCTGGTCTAATCAACGTGCATGATTGGTCTGTCGTCAGCTGATGTTACCCCTTCCCAATTAGGCCAATCCCCAAACACAGGTGTAAGAGGGGTTGCAGGTTTGCTAGGCGAGCGGCCCACACGACACAGTGCAATTATACACGAAGTAATTGTATTTTTCACAGCAAGGCTCAGGAATTTTCACCTTGTTCTAGTCTAAACTGATAGGTACTTCGTTTGTTTTCATTATCCGCTGTAAATGTCTATTATTCTTGCGGAGAAACTGAAAGAAATAAAATTATCGGAGAGGAAATGCAAGACTTTTGCTGTGTATGCAGTATTTTATCTAAATTTTGTGATATTCTGTTTGCAGAAAAGTTGTTAAAAAGAAATTGTTTTAAAGCTTCATCTACTTCCCGTGATGTATCTTCATATGCAATACACATGACTGTAATGTTTGCTGATCAATAAGACATCTATTTGAGTTTCTTGAGTCACGTCGAATCACTGAATGTGAGCTTTTCTTTCATTCTACAAAGTGTGTTCTTGTGTGTCATGTCTGGATAAATACCTAGATATCCAAAAGAAAGCGTTCTCGTAGCATCAAGAGGTCTTTTTCTGATCATCTGTAAAAAGTCAGAAATTTGTCATTTGGCTTTCTATGATATTGTAGTGCCTGTGTTATTAAGAAGTATGATGCAATGTTCCATCGGACTGCGACAGGCATCATATCCATGCTAGGTAGCAACTGTCCCACAGCCACCCCCCACCTCCTCCACTCACACTGTATGGAATTACGTAAGGTGTACGAGCGCTGGTTGTGACACATGAACGACGATATGGGCAAGTCTGGGTATGGCCGTGATACGTGCGCGGATAGCCAAAACGGTTTAGGTGACCGCTCGTGTAAAGCGGGAAACAATGTGTAAGTAGGCTGTTTAGTTTTTTATGTTGGTAACGTCACGTAGCGCTCTGTATGAAAATCACCGACTGTGCTGTGTGCAGTCTGTGGCTGGTTTGCATTGTTGGAATTTGCTATTGTAGTGTTGGGCAGTTGGCTGTTAACAGCGGGTAACGTTGCGCAGTCGGAGGTGAGCCACCAGCAGTGGTGGATGTGGGGAGTGAGATGGCGGAGTTTTGAGAGCGGATGATCTGGACGTGTGTCCATCAGAGAGAGTAAATTTGTAAGACTGGATGTCATGAACTGATATATATATATATATATATATATATATATATATATTATGACTTTTGAACACTATTAAGGTAAATACGTTGTTTGCTCTCTATCAAAATCTTTCATTTGCTAACTGTGCCTATCAGTAGTTAGTGCCTTCAGTAGTAAGAATCCTTCATTTAATTAGTTTAAAAACAGCCGACCAGTTGCAAAGGATAAAGTAATCTTTACCTAGGTTTCGATAGGTTTAAACCTATCTTCTTCAGAAGGCGGCAGTATTACATTAACATGGAGTGATACGTCATTGCCATTTTTACAAACATCTCCATAGCTCCAATAGTCCAAATAAAATATAGCCCTAAGAGTAGGGTTTGTCAGATAAATAAAATTAAGTACATGGAAGTTGGAGAGCGTATAAGCAACCTAGGTAAAGATTACTTTATCCTTTGCAACTGGTCGGCTGTTTTTAATCTAATTACGTGGAACCGTTGCTGTTACGCAGCTATGTTCAAAATAATGAAATCCTTTATTTAGCTGGCAATATTGGCGCTCGCTGTATTGCAGTAGTTCGAGTAACGAAGATTTTTGTGAGGTAAGTGATTCATGAAAGGTATAGGTCGTGGCCATTCTTTTGTAGGGATGAGTGAAAGTCAGATTGCGTTGCGCTAAAAATATTGTGTGTCAGTTTAGTGATGATCAGAATAAGTAAAGAGAGAAATGTCTGAGTACGTTCAGTTTTGCTTAGCTGTTTGAAAATCAAATAACGTAAGGGGTTTACCAGCACAGTAATTCATAAATTTTTCCAAGTGGACGTTTCAAATGGTTCGACACCCGGTCGGGCACAAATTTTCATTGTCGTCACTCCCTTACTCATCTGATGGTTGTTCGTATTCGCAGCTGCTAATACAGTGATTCATTTAGCTTTCTGACATCGGAAACAAAAACTCATACCCCCAAAATTGAATATGTTTCGAAAGAAATGGCAAAGGTGCTCCCTGGACAACAAAAGAGCCCTAGAACCACTGCGATCACATTCCATCTCAGAGTTAAAGAGATAAGGGGAAAGTTGACTGGGATTCTCACACAAAGACACAGCTTCTGTACTTTCTTTCCTCATCAAATTTCTTCAAGGGCTTTGTGACTCCGGAAAAACAAGATACCAACCAGAAATCATGAAACACTATCATGTACACGTATATGTCAAGAGTTACAAGAGTCCGACCTAACACCCAGTGAGATCGTTTCTGATTTCACACCCAGTAAGATCGAGCCGCATCCAACATCCAGTGAGACCGAATCCTGTGAGAGCCGGCCGGTGTGGCCGTGCGGTTCTAGACGCTTCAGTCTGGAACCGCGTGACCGCTACGATCGCAGGTTCGAATCCTGCCTCAGGCATCGATGTGTGTGATATCCTTAGGTTAGTTAGGTTGGACTGATGACCTCAGATGTTAAGTCCCATAGTGCTCAGAGCCTAACGATGATTGATTGGTTAAAGGCATCTGCAACACTCATCGGTGAAGAGAACGTGATGCCAATCCTGAGCGGTCCATTCGCCATGTTGTTGGGCTCATTTGTACATCGCTGCATGGTGCCGTGGTTGCAAAGATGGACCTCGTCATGGACGTCGGGAGGCAAGTTGCGTATCATGCAGCCTATTGCGCACAGTTTGAGTCGTAACACGACGTCCTCTGGCTACACGAAAAGCATTACTCAACGTGGTGACGTTGCTGTCAGGGTTCCTCTGAGCCTTAATCCGGAGGTAGCGGTCATCTCCTGCCGTAGTAGCCCTTGGGCGGCCTGAGCGAGGCATGTCACCGACAGTTCCTGTCTCTCTGTATCTCCTCCATGTCATAACGACAGCCGGCCGGTGTGGCCGAGCGGTTCTAGGCGCTTCAGTTTGGAACCGCGCGACCGCTACGGCCGCAGGTTCGAATCCTGCCTCGGGCATGGAAGTGTGTGATGTCCTTAGGTTAGTTAGGTTTAAGTAGTTCTAAGTTCTAGGGGACTGATGACCTCAGATGTTAAGTCCCATAGTGCTCAGAGCTATATATATGTCAGAACGACATCGCTTTGGTTCACTCCTAGACACCTGGACACTTCCCTTGTTGAGAGCCATTCCTGGCACAATGCGATCGCGATCGAACGGCGGTATGGACGTCTAGGCATGGCTGAACTACAGACAACACGAGCCGTGTACCTCCTTCCTGATGGAATGGCTGGAACTGATCGGCTACCGGACCCCCTCCGTATAATAGGCGCTGCTCATGCATGGTTGTTTACATCATCGGGAACGTTTAGTGACAGTCATAGGGACTGTGTCTGTGGTACAGTATCCACAGTCAACATGTATCTTCAGGAGTTCTGGGAACCGGGGTGATGCAAAACTTTTTTGATGTGTGTAATTATAAGTAGTTGATCCATATATAAACACTATTATTGGGTCTTGCTTTATTACCTTGTTATAGCAAGTTTCGCCTGTGGCACAATTAAGGGGAAATTGTGGGAACTGAAATGAGTTTGGTGTGAAGATGTTACGTGATTGCAAGCCCTATAACTCAAGCTAACATAGCTGTTTGTTTTTAGCACATACCTTTTATAATTACTTATTTCCCTAAGTAAGAAACACTGTTGATTCCTTGTTTATTTGATATGCACGAGCTGCTCATAACGTTGCGAGACTCCTAGGTTGTAAGCAGACCCATTTTATTGTTTTCTCATGTTGATTAATTGTTTTCAGGCTAGTTTGGAGTGTCCCACACTGTCATAAGTTGGTGTTATTGTGCCTTGTGATATCTCAAGCCCTGAAGTAGCATTTATCGTTTTTTCAGAACGCACTCTGTATCAACAGAATAAAAAATTGTTGGCGAGCCCGACTACCTTCTCAGCTTGGCGAGATACTGCCGGCCGGAGACTAACCATTTATTATCATTCGTTGCATAAGTGTAATTAAAAAAATGAGGTTTGGGCATTCCATAATGCTAAAAGGATATAGTAAACTATACATTCGAGATCATTATGATTTATTGTTCTTGTTGTATTAGTCTGGGCTGCGCTTTAAGTTTGGAGCTTCAGTATTCTGTGATATCCAAAACTTGTAACTAGTTACTCTGTGTGATCAAAGGTATCCGGACACTCCCAAAAACATACGTTTTTCATATTAGGTGTAATGTGCTGCCACCTATTGACAGGTACTCCATATCAGCGATCTCAGTAGTCATTAGACGTCGTGAGAAAGCAGATTGGGGCGCTCTGAGGAACTCACGAAAGTGGTCAGGTGATTGAGTGTCACTTGTGTCATACGTCTGTACGCGAGATTTCCACACTCCTAAACATCCCTAGGTCCACTGTTTCCGATGTGATAGTGAAGTTGAAACGTGAAGGGACACGTACAGTGCAAAAGCGTACAGGCCGACCTCGTCTGTTGACTGAGAGAGACTGCAGACAGTTGAAGAAGGTCGTAATGTGTAATAGGCAGATATTTATCCACACCACCACACAGGAAATCCAAACTGCATCAGGATCCACTACAAGTACTATGATAGTTGGGCGGGCGGTGAGAAAACTTGGCCGGCTTATGTGGCCGAGCGGTTCTAGGCGCTTCAGTATGGAACCGCGCGACCGCTACGGCCGCAGGTTCGAATCGTGCCTCGGGCATCGATGTGTGTGATGTCCTTAGGTTAGTTAGGTTTAACTAGTTTGAAATTCTAGGGGACTGAGGACCTCAGATGATAAGTCCCATAGTGCTCAGAGCCGTTTGAACCATTTTTGAGAAAACTTGGATTTCATGGTGGAGCGGCTGCTCGTAAGCTACACATCACGCCGGTAAATGCCAAACGACGCCTCGCTTGGTGTAAGGAGCGTAAACATTGGACGTTTGAACAGTGGAAAAACGTTGTGTGGAATGACGAATCACGGTACACAATGTGGCCATCCAATGGCAGGGTGGGGGTATGGCGAATGCCCGGTGAACGTCATCTGTCAGCGTTTGTAGTGCTAACAGCAAACTTCGGAGGCGGTGGTGTTACGGTGTGGTCGTGTTTATCGTGGAGAGGACAAGCACCCTTTGTTGTTTTGCGTGGCACTATCACAGATCAGGCCTACATTGATGTTTTAAGCACCTTCTTGTTTCCCACTGTTGAAGATCAATTCGGGGTTGGCATCTTTCAACACGATCGAGAACCCGTTCATAGCGCACGGCCTGTGGCGAAGTGGTTACACGACAATAACATCCCTGTAATGGACTGGCCTGCACAGAGTCCTGACCTGAATCCTACAGAACACCTTTGGGATGTTTTGGAACGCCAGCTTAGTGCCAGGCCACACCGACCGACATCGATACCTCTCCCCAGTGCAGCGCTCCGTGAAGAATGGGCTGTCAGCTGTCATTCCACAAGAAACCTTCCAGCACCTGATTGAACGTATGCCTGCGAGAGTGGAAGCTGTCATCAAGGCTAAGGGTGGGCCAACACCATATTGAATTCCAGCGTTACCGATGGAGAGCGCCACGAACTTGTACGTCATTTTCAGCCAGGTGTCCGGATACTTTTGAACACGTAGTGTATGTCACTCTGCCCAGTGGAGTAAGTGAAATGAAATGTCGTGTGGCTAGGGCTTCCCGTCGGGTAGACCGTTCGCCTGGTGCAAGTCTTTTGAGTTGACGCCACTTCGGAGACTTGCGTGTCGATGGGGATGAGATGATGATGATAAAGACAACACAAAACACAGTTTCTGAGCAGAGAATAATCTCCAACCCAGCCGGGAATCGAACCCGGGCCCCTCTGAATGGCATTCCGACGCGCTGACCACTCAGGTATCGGGTGGGACAGGTGGAGTTAGTAATGCTGTTTATTTAATTGTTGATAAGATATCAGTAATGCTGAACTAGGGTACTGTGTTTAACCTCGGCGAGTCTTTAATTAAAATTTTCTGTGCCCCAGGCATCTGTCACCAAACTTGCGTGAGTTGGTTGCAAGGCGATCAGGGCAGACGGATCCCATTGGTTGGAATTAGCTCTGCATGGGAGCTGACCTCCCCTGTCGTTGCTTTTTAAGCCTCGTTCATGCGGTGTTCCTAACTGGGCTCTGCACTCTCTCTCTCTCTCTCTCTCTCTCTCTCTGTGTGTGTGTGTGTGTGTGTCTATCTCCTCCGCCTCCTCCTCTCTTACCCCCCCCCCCCCCAATCCCCCCGCTCTGTCGGGCGCTACTTGCCGCGTTCGCTTGTTAAGATAAGTTCATTTGCCTTTCTTGCAATCCTTCATGCCCCTGACAAGTTCTCACGCTATTTTAGCGAGCCAGCAAATATAGTCTACGTTCCATTACTGTTCTGTATAGGTAATTATGTTTTAGTTGGAGCTGTTGTGATCGAGCTTATGGTAAATTTATGTTAGTAGATATGGAATCTCGCTAAAAATTTAAGGACTTTGAGATAATTTGCTCTGATATTTTAACTGCTGTTTAAAATTGGTTCTTGCTGGAGCCGTTGGGCTCAGGTTTTATGGTAAATTCACGTACAGTAAATGTGAAGCCTTGCTATAAATGTGAGGGATTATTTATTTATTTATTCTGATTCCTTAACTGCGCACTAATACGCATTTTTCTTGGACTGGAGATGCTCGGGCTTTATTGTGAATTTTATGTACAGTAGATGTCAAGTGTGGATATAAGTTTAGAGGATTAGATACTAATTATTCTCGCGATTTAATTGCTGGCTAAAATTGAATCTTCTTGTCGTAGTTGTGCTCTGACCTTAGATATGCTGTCAGGTTACGTATGACACAGAAATCTACTGAGTATTTCTAAACTCATGTTGTCTTCAAATGTGTTATAGTTCACATGCATGTAAATAAAAGATCTTGTACGAATTACAGCCAGTGAATGAAGCCTTCTGATCCCTCAGGTTCTCACATTCCGTTAACTTCCCTTGGGTATTCGTAAGAATACGTGTATCGCCACCTCAGACAGTATGGTGTATTTTTTTTTCCTTTATTGAATTTCGATTCCCCCCCCCCCCCCCCCCGAAGGGGGCGGGCTGGCAGCAGCTTAGTACGATGCTCTTCAGCCTACAGAATTTTTAAAACATAAGGAGATAAGAAACCATAAAAGCAGGCGATAAAACGGTGACTCAAATTGTAAAAAAGCGGAAAATTGTGGAAAGTTAAAACATACAACAAAGGGTGGGCGATGCTAATAAAATACACAGGAAGCATACAGGTAAAATAGTAGACAGACAATTAAAAAACAAGGCGACAGTCCGGTTTCTGCACGCGAGAGATATAAAAATCACACCCAGCGACACTATGATGTCCGTCCGCAACACTTCGGAAAAGACGCACAACACTTAACAATCACTGGAAACACTGTACTAAAAAGTCGGCACGAAAATGACACACTACAGCCAAGGGAAGTGCGGGAGGGGGGGGGGGGGGCGGCCTGGACATATGATGGGAAAAAAGGGGGGGCAGGAGATGAAAAGCGGAATTGGAGGGGAAGGGGGGGAGAGAGTATGGTGTACGATCTGTCTCGTATTTGTGCCTTCAATATGTCAACCAAGTCGCGAGAATGATCACTACTGCGAGCCAATGTTTTTGTTAACGTGTTTCGGGACCAAAGATCATACCCCACAGCTGAATACCACAGATAAAATTAGTATCGTTTCTGGAGTTGCATGGTGTAAAACAGCAGAGACTGATACATATAATAATGTGTGTGAAACGCATTTGACATATGCGCACGCGGGCGAAGCCGCGGGTAAAAAGCGGGTCATAATTAAAAACAAAACAAAAAGACAACTTACCAGGTGGTTCAGCTACGCTGAATAAACACTATCTGCTTACAATGATCGAACAATAATCAATCGTTTGACGATAACCTTCAGAAATTCCTATCGACGAATCGAAGTGGTCGGATCTGCGGTTTCGACAGTGTGCATGTCGACCGCACACAGCGCCCCGCACGCCACCCACATCAGCGCAGAAGGCACCAGATTTCAACGGCACGCCAACAGGTGTCACCGCGAGCCACGCTAGGCTACAGGTATCGCCGTATTCCTGCTGATGGTGCTAAGGACGCCACCAGAGCAAGCGGTTTTCGCCTCTATTGGCTGCAAGCAAATGCATCCGTCTGCGCGACTTTTCAAGACGCCGCTAACCGAGCTCCGCGCGCCAATCTGGGATGACTCGCAATGGGCTACTACGATCATTGCGCGAAGTTGCAAGACGTTATAATGGGAAATATATCAGAGATTTGCTGGGACATAGACCCACAGTGATCCAAAGTTGTATAACATTTTACTGTTCTATAAATATTGCAAAAAAGGCGTGTTCATGTTTTATTCATACATTAAATGTCTGGAGTGATCACACTCAACCAGGCTACATCGTACCACCTGCGGACACATCAGGATCAGTTGTTGAATTTGTTCAGAAATTCTACAAAACCAATCGTGAACTATCATCACCCAGTGAAAGAGGTCGTCGTTTTCGACTTAAGAGGGTTATGTTGAAGCTAAATGAAGGATGTGTAGCTTACAACCTGACAACCCCTTCAGCTGCTTGCGTGCCAGTTTCGCTGCCTTTTTAACTCAAATAGCTTTTCATTTTGCCTTGTATGGTTGACTGGAAACTGTTTGACCTCTCTATCCCAAAAAAAATCAGATGAAATCGCCGAAAATTGAACTTAGGACCTCAGCAACACAAATCATGTCATGTAAATACATTCCGTAACCATCTTACCTGTTGATAACATTAAACCATGATCCTCAGCAAAAAACTTTTTTTCACTATGATTTGAGACTAGTGAAAAGGGTGCGCGTGCCCATAAAAGGCACCAGTTATATCATCGTGATGTCAGTAAGGCCATTTCTTCGGCTGTGTGTAGCCGCATGGGATCATTGTCTAACGTCGACGCAATTCATCAGTATCCCTCTCTTAAGCCCCTCAAGACTTATTTAAGCAATATTGGTTGTCTGATTACACGACCGATCCGTTGGTAGTCGCGGTGACTAAAGAAATGCGGCCAGCCGCATTTGGCGGCCTTGCTTCATCTACCTCCGCGTAATCTAAATTTTTTGTATTTGGGCATCAGATCACACCAAGGGCAGTTGCCTAAGCAGCCACCCATGCGCCACAAATCGTGATATATTCCAGACATTTGCTCGTGTGACTGTTTTCCGCTACGAGCTCCAAATAAGCGTTACCCATAGTAAACGGGGATACCTTCAAGGATGCACTTCAGCACATTTTTGATACAATGGACAAGGCAATGCTAAAATCCTTACAACTTCCAAACTGAAATCTCTCATAAGTGTTGCTCAGAGTATCAATTCCCAACGCTTGTGATAACCTATAATCAGGTTAGAAGGCATTTCTCAACAATACTAGTCCGTCTGGAGAATATAACTACCTATTCCACTTAATTATTTTCTTCCTCATTTTGCATTATTTCCTACTTTTCAGCCTATTTTCATTTGTACCCCATTATCGTTTCTTCCCCAGTTATTCCTCGTCATGCTTTTCTTCATCCTCCAATTAGCTTGTGGTGTGTTTCATAAAAGATATTTCTCGTGTCTCATATCGATGCTGCGCATATCGTTACTTTTGAAAGAGTTCTATCTCCGTTGTCGTTGTGGATTTAAGTGCTACTTAAGGAAAAGAATAGTTTCAGGGGTGGTGTACAGAACAACACATACCGTTTTATTTAAAATACCGTTGTTACAGCAAATTTTATGTTCTCATTATCGCATATACGACCGGTTATCTGAAGTAACCACTGTTCGGTTAACTGCTACGCCCTGGGAATTTGTCAATAACCTGAAAAATCTGTGCGGGAGATCACAAAAAAGAAATTCGACTTTCCAGCCCTGTTTCGCGAGTATGGTCACCGTTGTAAAAGGGAAAGCTACGCCTGTAGCATGATTCTGTGTGTCGGACATCGTGTCATCCTCTCGGGCTACACCTTGTTCTCCTCACTGCCCACGTTCCCCTCTGTCTGCTACCAATCTCATAATATAATCAACTGAACGTGGCAGTCTTGCTTCATCTACCTCCGCGTAATCTAAATTTTTTGTATTTGGGCATCAGATCACACCAAGGGCAGTTGCCTAAGCAGCCACCCATGCGCCACAAATCGTGATATATTCCAGACATTTGCTTGTGTGGCTGTTTTCCGCTACGAGCTCCAAATAAGCTTCAGCAGCCAGCTGTGTCCCGCGCGTCGACCCGGACAGTGGGTAACGGCCGGGAATATGGATGTAACAAAGCAGCCCCTCCCTCCCTCCCACCCTCGACGCCACAGTAGCTCAATGCATTCACTCAAGTGCAGGCCGCGTTGATTATGCGCTCCGCATGTCCAAAGAAAACATTTCATTTTGTATGGACGAAAACGACTCTGGAGAATGTTACGGCAGATATTTCATTTGCAAACCTCTGTAACAAGAAAATCATTTGGTTTCTTTGCTGTAGGTCGTGTAGCTTCTTTATACTCGTCTGGATATCAAGCATTGCTTTCATTCTGTACGTCTTTCTCGTTACTATCCAGAATCAATTACTTGTAAGTGTGGATCATTTACTTCATCATTTCTAACGTTGCTACAAATGAAACGATTAGAAATTATAACTCATGTCTTGTGTTTCACGGTTATTCAAGTAAATCTTTAATCTATCACTCTTATTAAATCAAATCAGTTTTAGAGATCAGTTGTGTCCACTTAAACATACAAAGTGTAGAATAATGATATAAATAAACTAGTAACTATGCTATCAACCTGAAATGGGTATCTAGCAATCAGATCAGAAGACAATAAATGTATCGACAGACATTAGTGCTGCTAGCTACATAAAGAACGTACTACAGTACAACGGGCCTCATAAAAACAGGGAAATTGCAGATTTCTAGAACAACTGTAGCTCAAAATTTGCTACCCATTAAACACCTTTATAACATTAACACTCATGATGTATCCAAAGTACTAGAAACGTTTCACCGATTTCCTGCCTACTCTTGTTTTCACTGACTTTTTCTTTTAATTTGGGTAAGTTACAGTTTTGTGCAGTAATTGCCGTAGTTATACAGGGAAATGCAGGGTGATACATCTTAAGCTACGGTCGCAGGTTCGCTGCGTCGGGCATGGATGTTTGTGATGTCCTTAAGTTAGTTAGGTTTAAGTAGTTCTAGGAGACTGATGCCCTCAGAAGTTAAGTCCCATAGTGCTCAGAGCCTTACTGAATTACGTACAGTCTCTTTTCATAACTACATTAATTACCAAGACAATTTTAATTTCGCTTTTTCAAAAGTGCAATTATTTCTGTTTCTAGAATCATAGTTCTAAAAGAGACGAATTCAATGTCTTCTCATTATTCAAAAAATGGTTCAAATGGCTCTGAGCACTATGGGACTTAACATCTATGGTCATCAGTCCCCTAGAACTTAGAACTACTTAAACCTAACTAACCTAAGGACATCACACAACACCCAGTCATCACGAGGCAGAGAAAATCCCTGACTCCGCCGGGAATCGAACACGAGAACCCGGGCGTGGGAAGCGAGAACGCTACCGCACGACCACGAGCTGTGGACTTCTCATTTTTCAAATTCTACGTCAGGCTGATGCGGCGCTCCAGCATTACGCAGCTGAGAGAGTGTGCTTACAAAAGCGAAACAGTGGAGAGAAGTCTGATTTAAATAAAGAAAAGCTGCACCTATTACTTATTTTTTCATGGTTGGCACAACGCGTTTCGCGATTTCATCCTCATTTTCAAGTGCATTTGTGTACATAAATGTTTTTCGTGGTGGTTATATGTGAAAAACATTCCAAGTTTCATTCGTCCGATTTTACGATTGCAGTATAACCTAAAAAAACTGCTATGTAAGAGTGGCGAATATCACCCATGAAACCAACAAAAAAAATTTATGTAAACAAATGCTATTGAAGATGAGGATAAATTCTCGAAACGCGTTACGCTAAGCATGAGAAAATAGGTAAGTAGTGCAGTGTTTCTTTGTTTAAATAATGAATGATACGGTTGCAAGTTTCCCAAAAACATTGGTTATGATAAACGAAATTAAGGAGAAATGTTTAATTTACAATAGACACTAATATAACTTGGCCATATGCGGTTAGACCGACATATCAGCTGGAAAGCAAAGCACGTGGCTTCTAAGGAGGTTCACCAGTTAACTACTATAACAGTTCTCTTTTTTTCTGCCAGAGCATTGAAAGAAAGATGCTCGTCAAAAATTGAATGGATTTGTAAAAGAGGAAATTGTGGTACGGAGTTCTTAAATTAAAATTTCACGTCATGATTTTAATATCAAGATACATGCTTACATTGTCATATTACAACAACAGCCACAAAAATGAAATCGCGAAATGATGTGGTCATAAACACTTCCTTAACATTCCATTTATGTTATCAAGTGCAATGACAAATTTCGAATAATCCCACACCAAACAAAATGCAAACTCGAATTAAATTAGCAACGTAGGTTGTGTACCCGAAATCTATGGGAAATCAGCTGCTCAGATTACGGATCACACTACTGCAACTTGCAGAAATTTACGTCTTCTCAAGATCAGCAAAGTGTGCCAACAGCCCCAGATGGCAGTCAGCTCCCGACTCCTCCAACTGCCCATCCCCGAATCCCCACTTACATCCTTTCAAAAATTTAATGTGGAGCAGACGGCACCTAGCTACTACCAACGTGACAGACGAGAAATGTAAAAAAAAAAATTAAGAAAAGTCAAGGAAACGACAGCAATCTCCCCACTTTTTGCATACAAAATACACATTTTACCATCATGAAGATGGCACTGGGCTGAAGCAGTGTTATCTAGACTGGTCAGCACGTGAGTGCCATGTGCTAGGTGGCTTGATGCAACCTCATTGCATAAACCAAATTTCTATAGGGAAACAAAATCTGTGCTTCTAAGCTAGCCGAATGGCACTGATGTTTCTGGACCTTTGAAGTTAGCACGGAAATGCAAAAAAATCATGTTCAAATTGTCCCTGGGTGATGGCGAGGTGGACACAGCGTTGACTGTCCAGCATGTGGGCAGGCGCCGGCCGTGTTCGCACGACAGCAGTGGAGCGGGCCACAACCAGGGTTGTGCGGATGCTGGTCAGCGCCGCAGGGAGGTGCGCTTTACCTAGTGAATCCACGGACTGCCCTCTGCCCAAGATTGTGTGGGAGCCCACCTGCCACCTGAACTGCTACGAGGGCGAGGCGCTTCCTCTCCAGTGCTCAAAAATAAACCTGAAAAATAGTAGCCAAATATGAACTGCAATCACGAACTCCCCACCTAAAACTTTTACCTAAAATTATTCTTATATAATACATATTTAAAGTGCTTGAAGTCTTTTCAGAGAAGTTAATGAGCCTAAACTACATGTAAGGGTTAATGTGCCGAGCAACCTAAACAACAACAATACTATGGTACCAATATCAAGTTGTAAGTTATGTTAAGATATATGTATACAAAAAATATATAGTTTCTTATTTATTGCCAGTGTGTGTATTTCAAATATTATTTTGAATTCTGAAGTCGTATTTCACTTTGTATCCTGTAGCTCCAACTATTGCGCAAATATAACGCTCACACGCACACGTTTTTATGCACGCTAGTATACAGTTGAGATGTATACCATCGTGTATGCAGGATACAGAACCAAAGACAGCTACAACGTACAAAACGCGTTCGATGTACACAGTCTTATGATAAATATGCAGTTGTATGACTCCAACTACATATTGCTGAAAACCCAAAACGCGTCTTAGGATAAATAAAGTGCAACAAATGAGACAAGTTGGTGATTTTTTTTTTTTTTTAAATTGGAGATAACTTAGTTTTGTCCATGGGTCGCTTTTACGGATCACTGCGCCTAACAAATTAACAATTGCTGTAGATCCGTGTTTCATTCGGTCATCCTGTCACAACTTTTTACTTCGCAAGCAGTACCGAAGCACTCATATCACATAATCTGCTAGTCAGTATTAACTGGAATGACATAGTGAAATCGGATGCAATACACCCTTTTAACAAGTGGAATATGCGAAATACAGATTGGAATGAATATGCGGAAATTGAAACAGTGAAACTTCGAAGTTTAGTAAAAACCTGTTCTCTGAAGAGTGTCAATTTTATCGGTTCTAGGAAGGAAGCTGCGATAACTTCAGTTTGGCTTTCAAATAAAAAACTACGGTTCTGTCAATCAGATGGGGCGATAAACGGACTGCAGCATTGGCGGAATACACTACTGGCCATTAAAATTGCTACACCAAGAAGAAATGCAGATGATAAACGGGTAATCATTGGACAGATATATTATACAAGAACTGACATGTGATTACATTTTCACGCAGTTTGGGTGCATAGATCCTGAGAAATCAGTACGCAGAACAACCACCTCTGGCCGTAATAACGACCTTGATATGCCTGGGCATTGAGTCAAACAGACCTTGGATGGCGTGTACAGGTACAACGGCCCGTTCAGCTTCAACAGGTCGTGCATTATCCTGCTGAATGTAGGGTTTCGCAGGGATCGAATGAAGGATAGAGCCACGGATCGTAACACATCTTAAATGTAACGTCCACTGTTCAAAGTGCCGTCAATGCGAACAAGAGGTGACCGAAACGTGTAACTAATGGCACCCCATACCATCATGCCGGGTGATACGCCAGTATGGCGATGACGAATACACGCTTCCAACGTGCGTTCACCGCGATGTCGCCAAACACGGATGTGACCATCATGATGCTGTAAACAGAACCTGGATTCATCCGAAAAAATGACGTTTTGCCATTCGTGCACCCAGGTTCGTCGTTGAGTACACCATCGCAGACCATCACAGGATGCAGTGTCAAGGGTAACCGCAGCCATGGTCTCCGAGCTGATAGTCCATGCTGCTGCAAACGTCGTCGAACTGTTGTCTTGCAAACTTCCCCATCTGTTGACTCAGGGATCGAGACATGGCTGCGCCATCCGTTACAGCCATGCGGATAAGATGCCTCTCATCTCGGCTGTTAGTGATACAAGGCCGTTCCGTATTACCCTCCTGAACCCACCGATTCCATATTCTGGTAACAGTCATTGGATCTCGACCAACGTGAGCAGCAATGTCGCGATACGATAAACCGCAATCGCGATAGGCTACAATCCGAACTGTATCAAAGTCGGAAACGTGATGGTACGCATTTCTCCTCCTTACACGAGGCCTCACAACAACGTTTCACCAGGCAACGCCGGTCAAGTGCTGTTTGTATATGAGAAATCGGTTGGAGACTTTCCTCATGTCAGCACGTTGTAGGTGTCGCCAACGGCGCCAACCTTGTGTGAATGCTCTGAAAAGCTAATCATTTGCATATCACAGCATCTTCTTCCTGTCGGTTAAATTTCGCGTCTGTAGCACGTCATCTTTGTGGTGTAGCAATTTTAATGGCCAGTAGTGTAAAAGCAAGAACTAAAAGGCACAGCAAGCACGCCTCCGAAGCAAATATAACTCTCATCAGTTGCAAACATAAGCTAAGATACTGCTCAGGCGCAGAAAGAGGAAGGCATAGCTAGGCCAGTAATTCCTTATGTGAGGGCCTCCCTTCCACGATTATACGGCGTAATACGAAATTATTACTCTGACAGATGATGTCAGCAGCACTCACACTGTATACCACGCGTGATCCATCTCCTGAACCGGTTAGTTCCCGACTCAGTCGATCTCCGTATAAGAGAGGCAGAAGAAGCTCATGGTTTTCTCCGAACAGCCTTTCACATTCTTACGCACTCGGTCGAGCGCCACTGTGGGGTGGCTCAGATGTAGACAACACATTACGCCGAGCTACCCCATCTGCCAATGCAAGGGCGGAGAGTCACTTGCAGTATTTTCAGTAAAATATCGGATATTGAAAGTGGTATTCAGCAGTGGTATATGTTACGAATAGTTCCATTAAACAACAAACGAAAATTAGAGACACCGCCCTCAGTTTTTCATGTCCACAATGTGTACATGTAAGCTGCGTAGAATGATCTTGAAAAGGATAATAAAGCACAGATTCGAGTGATCGCATGAAAACCGCAGTTTGGTTACTAGGACTACTTTCGATTTTCGGAAAGATTTTGGTCCAAATGACGTAAGTACATCACAGATGCCAGACAACCCTGAATGTTACAGTGTTGTTTCTGACCACTGACGGCACCAGAGCAATGCCCTCAATAAGTTGCAAGTGTCAGTCGTGGCCGGAACACTGTTCTCTGTAGACGTAAGCGCATTATGTGGGAGGTAAGTGATTTCGAAAAGTGGTCAAATTGTTGGTGCTGGTATGGTGGATGCTTTCGTAACCAATGTAGGCGAAGTTTTTGGTTTTTCAAGGGGCGCCGTATCGAAAATTTATATCGTGTACAGGGAATCTGAAAAAAATCGCCACGCGGGATTAGCCGAGCGGTCTATGGTTCAAATGGCTCTGAGCACTATGGGACTTAACAGCTATGGTCATCAGTCCCCTAGAACTTAGAACTACTTAAACCTAACTAACCTAAGGACAGCACACAACACCCAGCCATCACGAGGCAGAGAAAATCCCTGACCCCGCCGGGAATCGAACCCGGGAACCCGGGCGTGGGAAGCGAGAACGCTACCGCACGACCACGAGATGCGGGCTGAGCGGTCTATGGGCGCTGCAGTCATGGACTGTGCGGCTGGTCCCGGCGGAGGTTCGAGTCCTCCCTCGGGCATGGGTGTGTGTGTTTGTTCTTAGGATAATGTAGGTTAAGTAGTGTGTAAGCTTGGGGACTGATGACCTTGGCAGTTGGGTCCCATAAGATTTCACACACATTTGAACATTTGAAAAACATCATCCGCTAGACCACAACGCGGACTGGTGTATGTTGAGTGATCGTGACAGACCGACACTGAAGAGGATTGTGATGAAAAATAAGAGGACGACAGCTGCAAAAGTTACTACGGAACTAAATGTCGCCCTCGCTAACCCTGTCAACACCAAAATAACCAAATAAACTGCGACTTGTAGGACGAGACGGAATCCCAAAAGCACACGTCAGTGAGAAAAATGCCCGTAACAGGAAAACGTGATGCCACCAGAACCATGAAACCCGGACTGTGGAGCGATGGAAGACAGTCACTTGGTCGGAAGAGTCTTTTTGCACACAGTTTTTAGTTTCTGGTTGGTCAAATGGCTCTGAGAACTATGCGACTTAACTTCTGAGGTCATCAGTCACCTAGAACTTAGAACTAATTAAACCTAACCAACATAAGGACATCACACATATTCATGCCCGAGGCAGGATTCGAACCTGCGACCGTAGCGGTCGCTCGGTCCAGACTGCAGCGCCTAGAACCGCACGGCCACTCTGGCCGGCTCTAGTTTCTGACCGAGTTTACGTCCCAAGAGTGAAACATGGGGCTGGTTCGGGGATGATTTAGACACCCATATCGTGGTATTCCATGGGTCCCATTACTGCCAAGCAATGACCGCCTGTTGTCAATTGCGGAATAATATATTTACTGTTCTTGGATGTCGAACGCAACGGTGTGAAATCTTCTTCTTCTGTATAAATTTTTCTGGATAATCGGCAGTGATCCGGAATCGGATAATGTGATGATCGGTTTTTCCACTTGTTGGTGTCACTATTGGAGATAATCTAAGACGTATGTCAACCAAGATGTTAGAACAGTGATGACCAGTGGAATTAAAAATTTCTATTACTGATCGCTGTAGGGGCCCAGTAGTCGCTAGTGAGCAAGGCATCGATAAACATGGGCCTGACGCCTCTTCAGTTGGAGATAGTATGTTAGAATATTTCGAATGAGTGTAACAATTAGGTTTGAAGGACTTCAAGGTGTCATCCATGATCAGTTGTGGCTGGGGAGTTGCAGTGGCAAATTCCGCCATGAATGGGAGCACGTGTCTCATACGCCAACATTTCTCGGTAAAACACTAGCTAACTGGCTCTTGAACAGAACGGCCGTTTCAGTCAGAATTTCATAGTGCAAGTATTGGCACTTAAGGCAGCATAGTATTGAATTCGCAGCAAAATCAAACGACAGGCGGGAATAATGAAAATGGGGCTGCATTAAAAAGAGTGCTATCACGTTAATGTTCTGCTTCCCACTTTCTTCTCCAAGCGAATGTAGTATATTGCCGGCCGGCCGCACACAGCTATGAGTCCTGCTATGTTCTTGTTCGTCGCCAAAAAACTGCAAACGAACTTCTCCTTGTTCATGACAATGCAAGGCTTGACACAAGTCTGTGCACACGAGAGGAGGTCACAAAACTTCATTGAACTGTTGTTCGTCTTCCACTATGCAGTCCGGGTATCGCACCTGCCGACTTTTCATCTGTCTGACCCAAAGAGGGATGCTCTCCGCAGGAGGCAGTATGTGGATTATGGGGAGCTTAAAGATGCAGCAAGACGCTGACTCTGACGTCCACTAGTACAGTGGTGCTACGCGGGCATACACTGTACTCGTCTCTGTAGTGAGTTACAAATTATTTCAAACACCGCCTGATCTTCTCATAAACCTTCACAAAATTGTACAGTTCGCTGTTCCAGTTCTTCAACCGTATCAATGGGAATCTGTACACATCATTTCTGAGACGACCACAAATGACTGAGATCAGGTGACCTTGCAAGCCAAGTTAAAGACTGCCCTAGCCACCTTGGACCATATTGCCATGTTCGATATCGTCTTATAACAGCAGCAAAATGTGCCTACCCCGTATCCTGCATGTAACCACATTTATTAACGTTGCGAAAGGTAAGGTAGGCCACTGGTGAAATGTTTTCCCATTTAGATCGAGCAAAAATCGAAAATTTTGATTTAAATTAAATTTGACTAATCAGGACGCTATTTCACACTGTAGTCAATGGCCGCCCGTTATGATACGTTCGTAATCATCTCGCAAACGGCCCTGTCGCAGTTCCGTGTTTGCTGGTACATTTTTGCTTCTGTTATTGTATGCTTTCAACCGAGCTCTACTCACTACTAATGTGATACTCCGTGCGCATACAGGATGTTCATTTTAACTGAAGACATTAAAAATCAGGAAAACTACACATCGGATCAAAAAAAGTTATAATTCCAATTGTTTGTCACTAAGGGGGACATCCAACGATATCACACTCGACATGCCACCCCACCTCGCGTGTGGGTGGGTGGGTCCAACTTTGTAATCATCAGTGAGAACCCACGTTTTTTATTGATAGCCTACGGCAAAATCTACATAGGTGTCGTCTGAAGCATTTTCTTCTTTTCGCCGGAGATGACACTATAATCGGAGGAACACAAATTTAACTACTCGACTTGCCACCCTGGCCGTGTAGCGAACTGCGACGTATCATAACAGGCAATACACTTCGACCGGAGCGCACGTATCGTATAGACGTAGAACGGATAACGGATGCCGGCAGGAGTGGCCGAGCGGTTCTAGGCACTTCAGTCTGGAACCGCGAGTCCGCTACACTCGCACGTTCGAATCCTGCCTCGGGCATGGATGTGTGTTATGTCCTTAGGTTAGTTAGGTTTAAGTAGTTCTAAGTTCTAGGGGACTGATGACCTCAGCAGTTAAGTCCCACAGTGCTCAGAGATTTTTTTTTTTTTTTTTTTTTTTTTTTTATAACGGCCGGCTGGTGTGGCCGTGTGGTTCTAGGCGCTTCAGTCTGGAACCGCTTGACCGCTACGGTCGCAGGTTCGAATCCTGCCTCGGGCATGGATGTGTGTGATGTTCTTAGGTTGGTTAGGTTTAAGTAGTTCTAAGTTCTAGGGGACTGATGACCACAGATGTTAAGTCCCATAGTGCTCAGAGCCATTTGAGCCATTTTGGATAACGGATCTAAAATTACAATATTTGTGCAGTGTTTATTGCAAGCACCTGTATCTACCATTTAGAGAACAGACGTGCAAGTGGACGTTAAGTGTTACAACCACAGAAGAAAAAAATTGAAGTGATCCTCATTTACAGAGAATGTAGGAGAAATGTTGAGGCTGCTGTTGCCTTCTGTGCCGAGCCTTTTCCAGAGAAAGGTCTCTCTCTAGTTCGTTCTTTTACAAAGTTGTGAACGCCTGGGAGAAGCTGATGAAATAATTCTACAAGAGGCAGTGCACCACAACCCAAAGATAAACGCCCGGCATTTAACTGCGACTCCGGTATGTCCGTAGGTAGTATTGTCTGTAATACAGCATCGTCATACGTATCATCCATACCACATGTCACCACATCAAGAACTTCATGGCGTCGATTTCAATAACCGGGTAGTACTTTGTGAATGGGCAGTGGACAAAGGCCAATGAATCCCACGTTCTTTGCCGAGGAACTGTTTTTCGATGAAGCTACATTCACAAACTATGGTAGCGTTAACAGGCATAGCCTGCATTAATGGAGTGTAGACAATCCCCATTGATTACGGCAAGCTGACCATCAGCGTCCTTCGTCGTTTAACGTACGGTGTGCCGTCACGGTTAACAAACTCAATGGTCCGCACTTTATCGACGGGACGTTGAATGGACGCCAATATCGATCTTTTTTGGAACTGGAGCTACAAGATGTTGCCCTGAACGTTCGACTATGTGGTTTCAGCATGACGGTTGAGCAGCGCATTACACACGTGAAGCACGGGAGGTATTAGACTGTGTTTAGACTGATCAGGGGATCGCCAGAGGTGGGCTTATTAATTGGCCTGCTAGTTCGCCGGATTTCTGTGGGGTTATTTAAGAGATAAGGAGTACCAGCAAGAGCCAACAGGCGTGAATACATGGTCGACCGCATCAGAAACGCCAGTGCTGACATTCCTGCAGATTTGCTTCTATCCTGTGTACGATCGTTTGAAAAGCGGTGTACTGAAGTTGGCGCCACTACGTATGAACAATTACTCTAATTGGAAAAGTAGAGTAGCGTCCGCCTCGAGTCCCCTGTTCGATATGTCACGGGAACACAATGTTGCGAATGGGGTTTGTAATTAGAAGTTATGAAATACTGGCCTGCCGTACCCTCAGAGCACGTGACATTGGATAGTCAAGGGCCGCTGAAAGCAAGTGCCTGTCGGAGTAGCAGAGCGGTTCTTCAGTCTGGAACCGCGCTACCGCTACGGTCGCAGTTTCGAATCCTGCCTCGGGCATGGGTGTGTGTGATGTCCTTAGGTTGGTTAGGTTTAAGTAGTTCTAAGTTCTAGGGGGCTCATGACCTCAGATGTTAAGTCCCATAGTGCTCAGAGCGATTTGAACCATTTTTTTAAAAGCAAGTCGTAAATTACGATTGTGTAGCCATTTCTATTCCTCCGATTAAAGCGCCATCCCTGGCGAAAGGAAGAAAATGCTTCAGACGACACGTACTTAGATTTTGCCTTAGAATCGTAATCTGCAATAAAAAACGGCTGTTCCTATTGAAGTTTTCAAACTTGTCCCCTTCCACCCACGCTTGGAGTAGGGTGGGGGTCGAGTATGGTATCGTTGGACGTCCCCTCCGAGACAAATAAATTGAAATTATAACTTTTTTTGATCCGATGTGTGGTTTACGAGTTATTTCAATATCTTCAGTTAAAATTAACACCCTGTATAATAAGAAAATTTTTTCACTAATAGCTTAAAGGTCTCGGAAGTTACCTCAAAGCGAAATGTATTGTTTCTTCTCTTAATATTTATCACAGCAGTTAGATTTATTAGTTAATTTCTGCTAGAGAGGAATGTCTGGGTAGTATTTGTTTTGAAAGAAAACAACCAGACAAGTGCGAGTAGGGTTCGACTCTGAAGGTTCCGTACAAATTTAACAAACTTAATTAAGTATACAGATACTTGTGCTCTTTGATGAGTGAATTTGCGATTTTCTGAATATGTGATGTACATGGCAGCATTTTTTTTATTGCTTTTAGATAGAAGCTTAAATTTTTTTAGACCGTCATGGGACCGTAGACCTCAGTATTTGACACAAATTTGAACTTGATACCTCTACCCGTTCCTGCGAAAAAGATATCTTATCTCACGGAGAGGCAGACAGACAACAGTGCGGCTTGTCCCGGCGGAGGTTCGAGTCCTCCCTCGGGCATGGGTGTGTGTGTTTGTCCTTAGGATAATTTAGGTTAAGTAGTGTGTAAGCTTAGGGACTGATGACCTTAGCAGTTAAGTCCCATAAGATTTCACAAACATTTGAACATTTTTTCAACAGACAACAAAGAGATCCTATAAGACTTCCGTTTTTACCAACTGAGATACAGAACTCTAAAACAAGACACTTAAATGATTATTAGATTTTCAGTTATTTTTAAAAGTCTTCCTTACAGCTCATGGAAAGGCATCTTATTGTCTGAAAGTCTGAAGCAGAGAGAGGGAGGGGGGAGGGGACCGAGTAGGATCGGACTCGTGTAGATGAGGTGAGTAGCTTGCGTCACCTAATCGCACTGTACTCACGATAACATTTACGAGTTCTCTTTCGCTTTCGAGTGCGACTAAGCATTGTGAGATTTGTAACGTAAGAATGTGTAGCACAGTAGCGGCTGTACGGCGCAGAGACTCGGTAGCTCGCTCCCGCGTCGATAAGACGAATGCATATAGTAATAATTGCTAACATTCAACGGTTTTTGTCCTACATGCTACTCGACCAGGCTGTTCGAATCGATTCGTTCAGCAGTATGTACGGCTCAAACGGTGGAATAGTACTAGTTATTGTTGTTAAAATATAACAACCATTACATCACATTCTTAAAATGTATAAAATTAAATTAGAAGTCTGCGTGACTGCGTGTTCGTCAAATGTATCGGTAATTTAAAAAATTAAATGACAGTGGACATTGCATTAATCACACACGGTGTATTTTTGCTGTTATAACCGCGGTGGTTTGTGGAGCTAATCGAAAATAAATCATTTATTAGTTTACATGAAAATCGCTATCTAGAGTTGTAAAACTACCGTAGCCTTCCGTAGACTACCACAAGTAAGCTTAGACTACGGTAGTTTCCTAGTAGCTTTGGTCAGTTAATTCCGTAACCGCATTACCTGCACATTGCGTTACCTCATAACGATCGCTTTCTTTACGTATGCTATCAACGTCTTACTGAATTCCACTAAAAAACCGTCTACAAACTTAGTGAGACTATCTGAAGGACTGGATAATCTACGAAACATTTTCGTTCCGCAAGGTTAACCTCATGTTTGCTACTTAAGAATAAACAGTATTTATAGCAAAACTGAAACTGTGAATGTGTAATTAATAACTCAGGTTTTATTCAAAAATTGTTGAGTTGTAATGTTAAACAGAGGGATGTCGTAGTAAAAGCAAATAAAAACTATAGATTATCATACAGTGCTAGAAAATGCAATTTCGTCAACAAGGAAGTAAAATAAAAAAGACCGCAAAACAAAAACATATCAAAAACATCGCTTCAATACTTAGTCAAACTAATATAAAACATTTTTCTGTTATTCATAAACAACTTTCGCGACTACGAATAATAAGTGGAAACTCATGCCTTGATCACGATGGAGAACGTTATTGAGTACAAAATAACCATTTATATGTATATATAGTTTTGGTAGAGCGAAACCAAATTGTAGCCATCCTCTAACATGACGACAAGGTGTCTTTGAGACCTGGAATACATTAATTCTTATTTGCGCGAGCGCGAGGAACGGGCAACGAGACAATAGTGGGAGCTTACAGTACTTGTGTTTGATTTGTTAGTTAGTCTACCCTCACATACCGAGCTCCGGTAAAAAATGTGACAGAAGTCAAAAAACGGCGATTTTTAGTTTATACCACTGAAAAATACGCGCGAAGTGCGCCAAAGCGCACGAAAAATGTCACATCTCTGTCTCGCAATTTTACCACTTCAGGGCAGTTGTGTCATATTTGCTGTCGGCAACTTCACGATTCGCCAGACCGAGAACAGAGTCGCTTTAGCCTTGCTACTGGCAAGGTATGCACGGGTCATTCAAGAAGAGCGGCACTTTCTGGGCTGTGACATTTTTCATGCATCAGGTAAGTTCAGTGTAATTTAAGTGAAGACCATCGGCCATTGCGTTGTCCGGGCTGGGAGGTAATGCCTGAAATTTGATATTCTCGTCACGCTCTTGACGATGTGGATCTCGTAATATCGAATTCCCTAACTATTTTCTAATTAGCACGTCCCACGCATTTAGCTCCAACTACCATTCCGCGTTCAAGGTCTGTTCACTCCCGTCTTACGAGCTTAATCTCGTCGGAAGTCTTTTCACGTGTTTCACCTCAGCACTTACGGCAGATCCGCCACACGGCGCTTTTATACCTTGTGTACGTGATACTACCGGGTATCTGTATGTGTAGTACATATCGCTATCCCATGACTTTTGTCATATCTGTCTTTCACAGTAACTAAAAAATAAATATTATGTAGGGTAGAAAAGCGGCAAAAGTATTACTTGAGGTGTCATAGCAAAAACAACAAAGTTTTTAGAAAAACGAGAAAAGTGACACAAATCAAAGAACTAGTTAATAATTACCTGGTAACCCTCTCACTTTCGACGAGAACAGAACTACACGTCCATATTACTGTTGCACAGAATATAATGGAATTTACTGCCAAATATACTTACAAGGGAACCTCCTCATCGCACCCCCCTCAGATTTAGTTATAAGTTGGCACAGTGGATAGGCCTTGAAAAACTGAACACAGATCAATCAAGAAAATGGGAAGAAGTTGTCTGGAAATATGAAAAAATAAGCAAAATATACAGACTGAGTAGTCTACGTGCAAGATAGGCAACATCAAGGATAGTATGAGCCCAGGAGCGCCGTGGTCCCGTGGTTAGCATGAGCAGCAGCGAAACGAGAGGTCCTTGGTTCAAGTCTTTACTCCAGTGAAAAGTTTATTTTCGCAAAGTTATGATCTGTCCGTTTGTTCATTCACGTCTCTGTTCACAGTAATAAGTTTAGTGTCTGTGTTTTGCGAGCGCACCGCAAAACCGTGCGATTAGTAGACGAAAGGACGTGCATCTCCAATGGGAATCGAAAACATTTGATCGCAAGGTCATAGGTCAACCGATTCCTCCACAGGAAAACACGTCTGATATGTTCCATACGACACTGGTGACGGCATGTGCGTCACATGGCAGGAATATGTTGTCGACCCACCTAACTTGTACACTTGGCGAATGGGTAAAAAGATTCTTCTACCTTGCCCGATTTAGGTTTTCTTGTGAATGTGATAATCACTCCCAAAAAAGTGATGAAAACATAAGAGTTTGTCACATAAACTGCAACAGATGAATGCAACAGTTTCACACTCGCATAGTTTTCCCTGTGCTCTGTCAAAACATATGTTTTGAAAGTTTTCAAATTTTTCCGTGTGTAGACCGTCAAATCCTGCATACGTCCAAACAAATCTGAACATGTCCTGGAATTTTGGAGAGCGAAGTTGATTATATAAAAACTTAAACTTTTCACTCGAGGGAAGACTCGAACCAAGGACCTCTTTTTTTTTTAATCTCATTTTGTTCGTTTCAATTGTTCGTGGCGGACGTCACCTGACGCTCGTTGAAGTTCGTTATTAATCCAGTCACTCAGTTTTTTTATTACAGAGGGCAGCTAACCCTTTGACCGAACACGCTGAGCTACCGTGCCGGCATCCTTGACCCCGCCGGGAATCGAACCCGGTACCCCGTGCGCGGGAAGCGAGAACGCTACCGCAAGTCCACGAGCCGCGGACACCTCTCGTTTCACAGCTGTTCACGCTAACCACGGGACCACGGCACTCCTGAGCCTACGCTGTCCATGAAGTTGCTTATAATGCGCATGGACTACTCAGTTTGTATATTTTGCTTATTTTTTTTCATAGTTCCACACAACTTCTTTCTGTTTTCTCGATTGATCTGTGTTCAGTTTTTCAAGGCCTATCCACTGTGCCAACTTATAACTAAATCTGAGGGGGGTGCGATGGGAAGGTTCCCTTGTTAGTTGAAATGTAGAGAAAGCTTATAATACAGGGTGATTCAAAAAGAATACCACAACTTTAGGAATTTAAAACTCTGCAACGACAAAAGGCAGAGCTAAGCACTATCTGTCGGCGAATTAAGGGAGCTATAAAGTTTCATTTAGTTGTACATTTGTTCGCTTGAGGCGCTGTTGACTAGGCGTCAACGTCAGTTGATGCTAAGACGGCGACCGCTCAACAGAAAGCTTTTTGTGTTATTGAGTACGGCAGAAGTGAATCGACGACAGTTGTTCAGCGTGCATTTCGAACGAAGTATGGTGTTAAACCTCCTGATAGGTGGTGTATTAAACGTTGGTATAAACAGTTTACAGAGAATGGGTGTTTGTGCAAAGGGAAAAGTTCTGGACGGCCGAGAACGAGTGATGTAAATGTAGCACGCATCCAGCAAGCATTTGTTCGCAGCCCAGGAAAATCGACTCGCAGAGCTAGCAGAGAGCTGCAAATTCCACAATCAACTGTATGGAGAGTCCTACGAAAAAGGTTAGTTATGAAACCTGAACGTCAACTACCCGAGGCGATGGATCGGCCGCCAGGCAGCCCGTGACAGAGCACTTCATCACTGGCCTACAAGAAGCCCTGATCTTACCCCCTGCGATTTTTTCTTATGGGGGTATGTTAAGGATATGGTGTTTCGGCCACCTCTCCCAGCCACCATTGATGATTTGAAACGAGAAATAACAGCAGCTATCCAAACTGTTACGCCTGATATGCTACAGAGAGTGTGGAACGAGTTGGAGTATCGGGTTGATATTGCTCGAGTGTCTGGAGGGGGCCATATTGAACATCTCTGAACTTGTTTTTGAGTGAAAAAAAAACCTTTTTAAATACTCTTTGTAATGATATATAACAGAAGGTTATATTATGTTTCTTTCATTAAATACACATTTTTAAAGTTGTGGTATTCTTTTTGAATCACCCTGTATTTCATTATAAATTTCACAGAATTCTCTAAATCGATTTTTCTCAAATATAGCATTTTTAAGACGTGCCATTGTTCACGCCGGGGTGCGTAGCGAACGAGCCTTAAATATCCAGCAATGTGGAGGGTCGCATTCACTGTACTGTGATGCCTGCCCCCGCCCCCCGTCATAAACTTGGTGGCGCATATAGCGAGTGTAAGTCGGCGGCTCGTAATATTTGTCAGCAGCGAGGCACCGGGATGAGCGGCGAGCTGCTAATCCGTGCCGCCGCCCCGAGAGGTCCGCAGCGGCGCCAGATGGCCGCCGCGCGACGCACAGTGATTGCGGCATTGTGAGCCCACTGACCACTGGCCAACAATAACACTGAGGCAACGGCCGCGCGCCCACCGGTCCTCAGAGGCCACTTGCTGGAGCAGTGGTCAGCCGAGAGGACGGATGGCGCAAAGTCACGCACGCGCCCTCACCTCGCCGACGTCGATGCCGCCTTCGGTGCGGCCATCTGTGGCACTGCTGAACTGAGGGGCCAAGCACTAAACACATGGCGTCACTGTGGGCCCGCAGAGAACCTTCAGAATCGTTTGTGACGCGATGTCAAACATCTACGCTGTCGCAAGTGGAGAAGTGAAAGGGAGTGGGGAGAGTAGATTAGTCATACTGTTATATCACACAGATATATAGTATATTCGGTAAATAGTAGGACTGTACTTACCTACTTCTTATGCACCACAGAGCATATCTGCTTACTGCAGCGTTCTCTAATCGCATCGTCATTAACATTTTGTGTGATTCCTGCACGTCGTTGAATTCACATGTTGCTCTCAGTCTCCTGTTGCTCTGAACATCGGTGTGACGGTAGTTAACATTTTCCTTCAAATGCTTGCGCAGTGTTACATTTTGTTATAATAAGTGGAGATATTCTTTTATTTCTAGATACTGCAAGCAATAAATAATTTCTTATAAACGGACAATTTTCTTCTCTGTTACCGGCCGCTGTGCCCGAGCGGTTCTAGGCGCTTCAGTCCGGAACCGCGGGGCAGTTACGGTCGCAGGTTCGCATCCTGCCTCCGGCATGGATGTGTATGATGTAAAAAAAAATGGTTCAAATGGCTCTGACCACTATGGGACTTAAATGCAGTGGTCATCAGTCCCCTAGAACTTAGAACTACTTAAACCTAACTAACCTGAGGACATCACGCACATCCATCCCCGAGACAGGATTCGAACCTGCGACCGTAGCAGTCACGTGGCTCCAGACTGTAGCGCCTAGAACCGCTCGGCCACTTCGGCCGGCGTGTGATGTCCTTAGGTTAGTTAGGTTTAAGTAGTTCTAAGTCTAGGGGACTGATGACCTCAGATGTTACGTCCCATAGTGCTTACAGCCATAACTTACTCTTCTCTGTTGACTAACTGTTCAAACAAATGGACGCCCAATGACATCATACTTTTGTGATTCGACCAAGCGTTCACGAAAAGAAGCGACACACCTAGATAAACAGCCACTGAAATGTTTCATGTAATATAAAATAAAACTGAAATCGCCTACACTGTGACAAGTTTTATAATAACATTTTCAAACCCAAACTGCGCAGCAGCGAAATGAAACACATATGTTACAGTGATCACTATAGTGCTTACAGACGCGCAATTGCTTGACTGCTAAGGTTGACAATGATCGGACACAAAACACTAGCGACCCAAAGTCTTCTAACTTCTGCCAGTTCAGAACTAGGAAGGCCTGACGACTTACAAGCTTATGTAAAGTGAGTAGATTAATAAGTGTTCTTCGGAATTTTCTATTTTATTGTGAGTTTATTTTATTGAAAACTTTCTTAACATGTTCTATACCTAGTCTGGTACGGTAAATTTTATACAGTGTTCTGATTTCATTAAAATCGCATATTTAGCATGTTTTACTGCAATCGAATTGTGTGCCAGCGGCGTTTCATTTATTTCGCGAACGAGGAAATATAAGAAAGAACCGTTATTTGTAAGGCACCACAATTCAGTGTATAGAACAACATGCACCAACAATGGTAAAATATAAAGTTCAGTTTTTACACCCTGAAGTTGTAAATACAAATACCTTTAGATTCGTAGTACAAAATCAGATTTTGCTACAAGCTATTTATATATGCAGCGCATCCGCAGTTGCTGAAGGCCATGATGAATGAAAACACCGCTGACAGCTGGTAAAACTTGGTTTTAATTGACCACAGTACCGGTTTCAGGGCTTACAGACGCATCTTCAAGTGCAACGAAAATGATTACATTAATCATTTACGTGAACACAACGGGGTTGGGTTGGGTTGTTTGGGGGAAGAGACCAAACAGCGAGGTCATCGGTCCCATCGGATTAGGGAAGGAAGTCGACCGTGCCCTTTCAAAGGCACCATCCCGGCATTTGTCTGGAGCGATTTACGGAAATCACGGAAAACCTAAATCAGATTGGCCGAACGCGAGTCCAGTGTTCCAACCACTGCGCCACCTAGCTCGGTTGAACACAACGTTCTTAGCCAAGGTATTGCCATTCTGAGAATATTGTCACTATTCTATACGAACTGTTGTACTACCACATAGCCGTTGTTACGTAAATATCGCTTCCAAATTAGGGGTTTAAAATACAGAAAAAGTAGAATTCAATTGGGATGAGTAAAAAGAGACTGCAATAAATATTCGAGACTGAAGAAAAGTGGAATGACGTAATAATGATGGTCATTGTAGGAATATGGAAGAAAGTGCTGTATGCAAGGGCGTGCTGTTAAGCAATGGCTACGATTTTTTTAAGTGTAAACTCTTGAAGCTTTTTAAATAACACAAACTTTACTAAAATTCTATATCTTTATTCTTCATGTCTGCATACTTATTTCTCAACGTAGTCCCCCTGGCGACGAACACATCTCTCCCAACGAGAAAGCAGTTTGTTGATACCGTCAGTGTAGAATGTTTGACTTTGTTGACGGATCCACAACCTCACCTCTGCTTGCACCGATTTGTCACTAGTAAAAGTGAAGTCTTCGCATGTGTTCTGTAAGTGAGTAGAGCACTTGCCCGCGAAAGGCGAAGGTCCCGAGTTCGAGTCTCGGTCCGGCATACAGTTTTAATCTGTCAGGAAGTTTCATATCAGCGCACACTCCGCTGCAGAGTGAAAATCTCGTTCTGTTCTGTAAGTGTTGGAAACAGATGAAAATCGGATGTGGCAAAGTATGAAACATGATGGATGGTAGTGAACCCAAGGCGTCAGATCGTTGCAGAAGCTGCAGCGCTGTTGTGTGATCTGGCATTTTCTTGCTAAAGGGTGCTCCACGCGTGAACGAACTCTTCGAATTCGAACCCGATTACGGCATGCTGCTTCTCGCACACCAACGTATTTACATAAAACACCGAGATTTTACACTCTACAGTTCGGAGCCCACTAGCGGCAGAGGGCTACAAATATGTAGACATGAAGAATAAAAACGCAGAATATTAATAATGCTAGCTTTATTTAAAAAATTGAAGAGTTTTCACATAAAAAATTGGAAGGCACTACTTTTCAGCAGACCGTCGTAGTTTTGGTGATAGCAGCACCATGCATTTTCGATGGGAAACCGCCCATGGCGGCGATAATAGGTAAGAAGTAATTGCTCCAGTTGCATAGCAACCAAAGTAGAATATTGGTAATGAGTAACATATATTAGCCATAAAGATTTTCTTGCGGAAATATTCAACAGAGGTTTCGGTATTACACAAAAGGTAAATGCAGTACAACGGCCAAAGATATGTCATAAATAAACTTTCAGATATTAATACAATTATCATGACGTCGGCGTGCTGCAAGGAATACTATGAGGCATATACCGAACACATCATACATAAAATAATGCCTGTCAGTTATAATAGCTCTCCTGCACAAGGCATAAAGAAAAAATTTAATGAAATTTGACACTGTCAAATTGAGCAAGGATCTGTTTTGAAACGTGTTATATTATTCACAACTACCTCGATCACATTCATGTATTTATGATTGTTTCTATTAATGAGTCGTCAACAGAACTAAAAATTCAGAAAACGGAAAAATCCAAGTATACTATTTAATATAAAAAGTTGTTTATATTTCTATTAATTTACATTTACAAAGAGAAAAATAAAAAATACTGGGAATACTTTTATTTTTATTGTTTCGTACCTCAGTCGGTAAAAATGGAACACATACAGGATCACTTTTTTCTGTTTGTTTGTTAAGGTCCATTTTGTCAGTATCTGATAGAGATATCAGGTTTAAACACCGAGGTCGCGAGTCCGAATCCCGGCAGGGCCACGGGTTTTTCAGTTATCGTTTAAAACCGGCCTTCACCTCAACTATGTGAGGAGTCGCCAGAAACAGCACGCGGTTCGGATTCTACGTTAAACTGCAGGTTCCCTTTTCCCTGTTGGATAATTGGGCTACGTTAGGGCTACGCGAGTCGCCGAAGTGACGTCCAACTGAAAGGCTTGCTCCAGGTCATTGAGCCACAAGAAATTGTTGTTATTATTAGCTGCGAGGGGCGTTCAGTAAGTAATGCAACACATTTTCTTCCCGAAAGGAGGTTGGTTTTATTTAGGATTCCAATGCACCATATTACTCCTCACTGTTTTGGCTGCTCAGCATAACCTCTATTCCGTGCGACGGCCTTACGCCACCGTATTGGGGGGACGAGAATGACCGCATGGTACCACTCTACTGGTAGACGTCGGAGTCAACGTCTTGTTGCATCAGTAACCGTCACATCATCGACGTACTGCTTCACACGTAGTGCCTTCTTCATTGGGCCGAACAGGTGGAAGTCGGAAGGTGGAGATTCGGGCTCTAGAGTGGGTAAGGAAGAACAATCCAATGACATTTTGTGGGCTGCTCTCGGGTGAGTAGACTTGTGTGAGGCCATGCGTTGTCACGGATAAAGGAGAAATTCATTTGCATCATCTCGTATGAGAGTGCGCGCACGTTCCAGCATTGCCGGAGTCGCAGCTGCGTGAGGCCGGTCGATACGTGGGAGATGGGAGAGCTTTGCGTGACTTTCTTGCATTGATGACATACGCTGGCGCAACGATTCATCGTGCTGTCTGTTCACGACCAGGTCTCCGTAGACATTCTGAAAGCGCCTACGAATTTCTACGACGCTCTGGGTTTCCGCCAAAAGAAACTCAGCTGTCGGCTTGGAACGCACATCCGTTACAGACGCCGTCCTGAAGGCTATGTGTAGCGCCGCCATCTGTCGGAAATTCATGGTACCATAGGGGCTGAAGCGACAATATTCCACAATGTGCCACACAAAATTCCGCGTTTTTTTTCAACCGAAAATGGCTCAGAAAAAAACCTGTTGCATTACTTAATGCACGCGCCCCGTATAAACGTGGTTAAGTTTGTACGGATCCCTCAGTGCAATGGTCCTACTCGCAGTTGTCCGGTTTTCTTTCTCTCTTTGTCTTTCATTTCCTATATTTTGATTTGTTTAGTAAATTGAACAGGTTACATGGAGGAAGTATAGGTAAATACTGAAAAATGTACATCCTCTGAGTACGGCAAGGCACGTAATCTTCATGAAAAATTGTTGTGGAGGTCTTTGTCAAGAACTGAATCTCAGTCGACCGTTGAAGCAGCCACGACTACTGCACCCCATCGATTAGCAGTATTTTTTTCAGTTCTTCTCTCTTTATGACTTCCTTGGCACTCCACGTTCTTTTTTATCTGCGACCTTTTATTCCTCGATTAATATGAGCAACAGATCTTTCGATGTCATCTGGACTAGTTCAAACCGCTTCATTTACTGTTGTTGGACATTTTTTTATTTTTTCTAACATTTGAGTCACGAAGTCAATCCCTCCAGGCCATATTATATACTTTCCGGACATCTGCACTAGTTGTATGTGGCCTGTATATCCACTCAATCACTATCCAGGCCATTGGTGAACGTCAGGCTATGTTTGACCGTTGAGCTATCACTCAATGAGTATAACAATGTGATTGCATCAAACAGACAGCCTCCTTCAGTTCCATCTCATTCTCTAACTTTTTCTTCCCGTTCTATCGTGAGAGAGGCGGCGCACTGATGAAGTATGGTTGTACAAATACCCCCTCCCCCTCCTCGTGCCATCGAGATTCTTTAAATTTGTTAAGATGAATATCGGGATGGCTCCTTTTAAAGGGATCGTCAAATTATCCTCCGCATCCATTTCCAGTTCTAGCTTGTCCTTGTGTATCCCTGACGACCTCGCCGTTCACGAGATGTGAAATCACGTTCATCTTTCCATCCATTCTCATGACAGATTGGAGGTACTTAAATTTAGCTACCTCCTCTAACAACCGTAATCCATCGTGATTTGTTGTCTTTTTTCTCCTTTGGTAATACTGGTGGACTCAGTCTTCCCAAAATTCACATACTTTCTTTGCCTCTTTCGCCCATTGATTATGATGATGATGATGAAAAACATGTTTTGTTCAGAGCATAGTATCAATAGCTGACCTGAATATTCCAAACCACTCATTTTAGGATCAAGCAGATTCCTATACTCTGTTTGTTTGTTGCTACAGGACTACACTGTCTTTTCAATGTACACAAATAGAAAAAAAGACGCACCACCAAGAAGTAGTTGTGCATAAACGAAAGTTGGCAGGCGTGTTTTTTATCTGAAAGTTGACTCCGATTCAGATTTCGCACCAGTCGCATAAGAAGGCGCTAGTAGCTCCATTGTGAGGATGTAAATCAGTTTTGCTTTAAATAGACACTGTCAAGGTCGTGAACGTTTGTTACCTCTGACATTGGATGTGGTGAGTTGCGATAACCTAGAACTAAGCAGAAATGTAGCCACTGTGCATGATTGCTGGCAGCGCTGATCACGAGAATGTGTGGTCACACACACACACATACACACACACACACACACACACACACACACACACAAAAAAAAAGGGCTCCGAATGGTTCAAATGGCTCTGAGCACTATGGACATCACACACATCCATGCCGAAGGCAGGATTCGAACCTGCGACCGTAGCGGTCGCGCGGTTCCAGACTGTAGCGCCAAGAACCGCTCGGCCACTCTGGCCGGCGGCTCCGAATGGCCACGTGACAATACGGAGACGGAAGACCACCGTGTTCGGCCTATGGATCTGGCGCACCGTATTGCATCTGCAGCAGCAATTTCAACAGCAGTTGGCACCACAGTGACGCAATAAACTGTCCAAATCAGTTACTACAAGGACACCTCCAGCCAGACGCCCTGCAGCGTGCATTCCAGTGACCCTAAACCACCGTCATTTGCGATTTCAGTGGTGTCAAGCGAAAGCTCTTCGGAACGAAAGGTGAAGGTCTACTCTGTTTTCCGATGAAAGTTGGGTCTAACTCCGTGCCAGTGTCGTGTGTTGGTCGAAGGAGGTCAGTTGAGAGCCTACAACCACCCTGTCTGCATGTTAGACACATTGCCTACATCTAGAGTTATTATATGGAGTGCGATTTCCTGTGACAGCGGAAGCACTATCGGGGTTATCCCACGCACGCTCACTGCAAATTTGTACGTCAGTCTGCTGATTCGACCTGTTGTGCTGCCATTCATGAACAGTGTTTTACGGTGTGTTTTCCAAGAGTATAATGTTCGCCCACATACCGCCGCTGTATCAGCAGATGTGTCTCCAATGGAGTACATATGGGACATCATCGCACAATTCATTCGCAAACAGCGTTAATCGTCCGTTTAATGGCCGACGAAGTGCATCAGGCTTGGAAATCCATCCTACAAAACGAAAGCTGCACGTTTGCACGCTTGCATTCAACATTCTGACTGTTAGATCGGTTATTAACGTACCAGCTTTTTATATTTGCATAAACTTATCTCGTGGTTAAATTAACCTGTGAATTTGCAATGTTAATCACTTAAATATATTACCTAGACAAATGTATTCCCGAAATTACATTACGTTAATTATTTTTGGTGTTGTGATGTTTTTGCGTCAGTGCGTATCACAAAACGCAGGGGATCGTGGCTGCAGTCTTGCCGGATTTTGTAAAATGACTTTTTTTTTAATAATAATATCAATATTTATATATGTGTTTGGAGAGAGAGAGATTGATTTTTGATTGAGATTTTTACTTTAAGTCGTAGCTGGTACGTGAATTTTGGTTGCTGCCTCCTCGAATGATCAGCTTCTGCACCAGTTGTTGACTTATTGCAATTTGTAGGAAGTTCTTTAAGGTTTAAAATATGACTCTGTTACTTACTTGGCCGTATTGCGGATAACTTTGAACCCAAATTTTCGTAGCTTTTCATACCTGTGGGACCACTGATGGAAGTAAGATCAAACAGCAATCTGCTTTTCGTGAGAAAAGGAGATTGCTTGACACACAAACTTCCTTCAAACTACACGTCCTGCTACATCAAAATTGGTCAGTGGAGTTCAGCACCATATTATTGTACAAGAACATTATCCAATTACTGTAATTAAGAAATTATGAGAGGTTGTTACTTATTGAATGAAAACTATAGAGAATGCATTTCTTTTCCTGTATTTTAGTGAACTTTGTACACTTACAGTTCTGTCGATTGATAAACGGCGACGACAATGAAGTTTACCTCCTTTTCCAAAAACAAGATATTTCTGTTCTTCACTTCCAGAAAATTTGTATACATAAATGTTTGGCAACTCTTACACATACTTCTCTCGTTTTAAACACTAGAATATCAATTTTCATTAAATGTAACAATATGTTCTGGGCGACGGTCTAGCAACAGAGTAACAGTCTTTTTTTTAATAAAATCAATTGTCTTTTTTTTTTAGTCCATACTCAAAGATTCTCTAATACTATCGTTGCGGGGATTGCGCGCTAAAGAGTTTCTTGCTGTCCAGCTGCGCTTCACTTCAAGTACTTTTTTAATCACATTTACATTTTCGGTATTTACATGCATTTCGGTATTCTCAGAATAAAATCAGGCACAAATTAGTTAAAGAAAAAAGGCAGTGAGGCACACATAACATTACAATTTCTAACCTCGTAGTGGAACATCCATTCACACATTTAAGTTGCAGGCAGCAGGCCAGAACATGTCTTTGGGACTATCTGTTCGGAATAGCCAGCCATGTCGCCTGGCGGAACATTGCGCATTCCTCCGCGGAGGCGCTACGGGAGGGGCAACGCAAGCTGCGGCGACTGGCAGCTGCACTGCTTTATGTGTGTCATTAAAGGCGCGGCGGCTGCCGCCGTGTCCGCGTCTGCGTCTGCATCTGCATCTGCAGCTGGTTTTAGCCGCGCTTTGTCTCGGCGTTTCCCGGAAGACGGCGCCGTGTTATGGCTGCGAGCGCGCGGCGGCGGCCAACCCGACACGCGACACACACACACACACACACACACACATACACACACACCGCGCCGGCAGTTACACCACACCGGCTCCCCCACCTGCCTGCCCATCAGCTCGTGTTCCCATCCGCCTCTGATCTGGGCCGTTTCAGACTCCGCAGACTGGTGTTCGCAGAAATGGCTCCAAGCATCTGCCCGGAAATTAAATTTTAATGGAACTGCTACTCATAAGCTCTCTTCGTTTCAGGCTTACAATGATATTGCAGTACTCCACTGCGTGGAGTTGCATCGGATTTCCTTCACGTTTACACCATCTGCAACAGATATATAAGGGGCAGTCAAATAAAAACAACACAGATGAAATGAAGTAATCGACATAACTGTTACAAGGGGAGTACGATAAGTACACTACTGGCCATTAAAATTGCTACACCACGAAGATGACGTGCTACAGACGCGAAATTTAACCGACAGGAAGAAGATGCTGTGATATGCAAATGATTTGCTTTTCAGAGGATTCACACAAGGTTGGCGCCGGTGGCGACACCTACAACGTGCTGACATGAGGAAAGCTTCCAACCGATTTCTCATAGACAAACAGCACTTGACCGGCGTTGCCTGGTGAAACGTTGTTGTGATGCCTCGTGTAAGAAGGAGAAATGCGTACCATCACGTTTCCGACTCTGATAAATGTCGGATTGTAGCCTATCGCGATTGCGGCTTATCGTATCGCGACATTGCTGCTCGCGTTGCTCGAGATCCAATGACTGTTAGGAGAATATGGAATCGGTGGGTTCAGGAGAGTAATACGGAACGCCGTGCTAGATCCCAACGGCCTCGTATCACTAGCAGTCGATATGACAGGCATCTTATCCGCATGGCTGTAACGGATGGTGCAGCCACGTCTCGATCCCTGAGTCAACAGACGGGGACGTTTGGAAGACAACAACCATCTGCACGAACAGTTCGACGACGTTTGCAGGAGCATTGACTGTCAGCTCGGAGACATGTCTGCGGTTACCCTTGACGCTGCATCACATACAGGAGCGCCTGCGATGGTGTACTCAACGACGAACCTGGGTGCACGAATGGCAAAACGTCATTTTTTTCGGATGAATCCAAGTTCTGTTTACAGCATCATGATGGTCGCATCCGTGTTTGTCGACATCGCGGTGAACGCACATTGGAAGCGTGTATTCGTTATCGCCATACTGGCGTATCACCCGGCGTGATGGTATGGGGTGCCATTGGTTACACGTCACGGTCACCTCTTGTTCGTACTGACGGCACTTTGAAGAGTGGACGTTACATTTCAGATGTGCTACGAGCCGTGGCTCTACCCTTCACTCGATCCCTGCGAAACCCTACATTTCAGCAGGACAATGCATGACCGCATTTTGCAGGTCATGTACGGGCGTTTCTGGAAAATGTTCGACTGCTGCCCTGGCCAGCACATTCTCCAGATCTCTCACCAATTGAAAACGTCTGGTCAATGGTGGCCGAGAAACTGGCTCGTCACAATACGCCAGTCACTACTCTTGATGAACTGTGGTACCTGTGTGTACCTGTACACGCCATCCAAGCTCTGTTTGACTCAATGCCCAGGCGTATCAAGGCCGTTATTACGGCCAGAGGTGGGTACTGATTTCTCAGGATCTATTCACCCAAATTGCGTGAAAATGTAATCACATGTCAGTTATAGTTAAATATATTTGTCCAATGAATACCCGTTTATCATCTGCATTTCTTCTTGGTGTAGCAATTTTAATGGCCAGTAGCGTAATACAAAATATTTTTTTCCGAAAGCAGGTTGGTTTTATTTAGGATTCCAATACACCATATTATTCCCCACTATTTTGGCTACAAAATCTTGCTTTTCAACATAATCTCCGTCCAATACAACGGCCTTACGCCACCTTACAGGAAGTGCCTATGTACCCACTTGGTACCAATCTACTCATCGACGTCGGAGCCATCGTCTCGCTGCATCAGTAACCTCCCCAAGACTGCAGATCGGATGAAGAAGAACTGTTGTGCTGTGACGTTTTTGATCGGGAGCCATCGATCCCTTCGAATGACACTGCCCACACGTTCCAACGCTCTAGGAGTCACACCAGAGAGTTGCAGCTCGGCACACGGGAGACCTTGTTGCGATGGCGACTGTGTCCTCACTCTACGACCACTCTGCTTTTATTCACTGCCAGGTCTCCGTTGACATTCTGCAAAAAGCCTACGGATGTCTGCGATGCTCTGGTTTTCTGCCAAAATAAACTCAGTCATAGCCCTGTGGTTCCAATGGTTCAGATGGCTCTGAGCACTATGAAACTTAACTTATGAGGTCATCAGTCCCATAGACGTAGAACTACTTAAACCTAACTAACCTAAGGACATCACATACATCCATGCCAGAGGCAGGATTCGAACCTGCGACCATAGCGATCGCGCGTTTACAGACCGTAGCGCCTAGAACCGCTGGCAACCCCACACAGCTCTATGCTTTGAACGCATCTGCGTTACAGACGTCATTTTGAAGGCTACATATACCGGCGCCACCCATCGGAACTTCATGGGACAGCAGGGGCTGAAGCAGGAATATTCCAGATGTCCATTTTTTCAACGGAAATTGGCAGAGAAAAAACATGTGTTGCATTACTTACTGAACGCCCCTCCTAGTACACTTATCCCATTGAGATGTTGTTGTGTTTATGGAATGTTGAGTGTTTATGGAAAAAGTTCAAGGCAATCGTAAAATGCGTTTTAGACAGGTACGTGCCGAGTAAAACTGTGAGGGACGGGAAAAACCCACCGTGGTACAACAACAAAGTTAGGAAACTACTGCGAAAGCAAAGAGAGCTTCACTCCAAGTTTAAACGCAGCCAAAACCTCTCAGACAAACAGAAGCTAAACGATGTCAAAGTTAGCGTAAGGAGGGCTATGCGTGAAGCGTTCAGTGAATTCGAAAGTAAAATACTAGGTACCGACTTAACAGAAAATCCTAGGAAGTTCTGGTCTTACGTTAAATCAGTAAGTGGCTCGAAACATCATGTCCAGACACTCCGGGATGATGATGGCATTGAAACAGAGGATGACAAGCGTAAAGCTGAAATACTAAACACCTTTTTCCAAAGCTGTTTCACAGAGGAAGACCGCACTGCAGTTCCTTCTCTAAATCCTCGCACCAACGAAAAAATGGCTGACATTGAAATAAGTGTCCAAGGAATAGAAAAGCAACTGGAATCACTCAACAGAGGAAAGTCCACTGGACCTGACGGGATACCAATTCGATTCTACACAGAGTACGCGAAAGAACTTGCCCCCCTTCTAACAGCCGTGTACCGCAAGTCTCTAGAGGAACAGAAGGTTCCAAATGATTGGAAAAGAGCACAGGTAGTCCCAGTCTTCAAGAAGGGTCGTCGAGCAGATGCGCAAAACTATAGACCTATCTCTCTGACGTCGATCTGTTGTAGAATTTTAGAACATGTCTTTTGCTCGAGTATCATGTCGTTTTTGGAAACTCAGAATCTACTATGTAGGAATCAACATGGATTCCGGAAACAGCGATCGTGTGAAACCCAACTCGCTTTATTTGTTCATGAGACCCAGAAAATATTAGATACGGGCTCCCAGGTAGATGCTATTTTTCTTGACTTCCGGAAGGCGTTCGATACAGTTCCGCACTGTCGCCTGATAAACAAAGTAAGAGCCTACGGAATATCAGACCAGCTGTGTGGCTGGATTGAAGAGTTTTTAGCAAACAGAACACAGCATGTTGTTATCAACGGAGAGACGTCTACAGACATTAAAGTAACCTCTGGCGTGCCACAGGGGAGTGTAATGGGACCATTGCTTTTCACAATATATATAAATGACCTAGTAGATAGTGTCGGAAGTTCCATGCGGCTTTTCGCGGATGATGCTGTAGTATACAGAGAAGTTGCAGCATTAGAAAACTGTAGCGAAATGCAGGAAGATCTGCAGCGGATAGGCACTTGGTGCAGGGAGTGGCAACTGACCCTTAATATAGACAAATGTAATGTATTGCGAATACATAGAAAGAAGGATCCTTTATTGTATGATTATATGATAGCGGAACAAACACTGGTAGCAGTTACTTCTGTAAAATATCTGGGAGTATGCGTGCGGAACGATTTGAAGTGGAATGATCATATAAAATTAATTGTTGGTAAGGCGGGTACCAGGTTGAGATTCATTGGGAGAGTCCTTAGAAAATGTAGTCCATCAACAAAGGAGGTGGCTTAAAAACACTCGTTCGACCTATACTTGAGTATTGCTCATCAGTGTGGGATCCGTACCAGATCGGGTTGACGGAGGAGATAGAGAAGATCCAAAGAAGAGCGGCGCGTTTCGTCACAGGGTTATTTGGTAACCGTGATAGCGTTACGGAGATGTTTAACAAACTCAAGTGGCAGACTCTGCAAGAGAGGCGCTCTGCATCGCGGTGTAGCTTGCTCGCCAGGTTTCGAGAGGGTGCGTTTCTGGATGAGGTATCGAATATATTGCTTCCCCCTACTTATACCTCCCGAGGAGATCACGAATGTAAAATTAGAGAGATTAGAGCGCGCACAGAGGCTTTCAGACAGTCGTTCTTCCCGCGAACCATACGCGACTGGAACAGGAAAGGGAGATAATGACAGTGGCACGTAAAGTGCCCTCCGCCACACACCGTTGGGTGGCTTGCGGAGTATAAATGTAGATGTAGATAGAAGACGGCCAGTGCCTTCGTAGAAACATATTTGCGGTTGCAAATGGAACCATGATTGCATCCAGAAGTGCACTTCTACGTCCGAAGCAAATCAACGGCCGCGAACGTCTTTCTTCAGGCCTCCAAAAATGTGGAAAACCCATGGGGAGACATCGAGACCATATGGAGGATGTATAAGGGTTTTCCAGCGAAATTTCTGCACCATAGTCGAAACAATTGGCATGCCAGCTTCAGGAAAGTCGCGATGATTTTGTTTCTCTGCAAGGGCGCGCTGTCCATTGACTTTCTGGAACACGGCGCCGCAATTAACGCACAGCGGTATGTTGACACTTTGCAGAAACTGAAGCGTGTCTTCAAGTCCAGACGGTGAGGAATGTTCTCAGACGGCATCATTCTGTTGCAAGGTAATGCTCGCCCACATGATTGTTTCGAGTACGCTGCAGACGTTTCGCTAGAAAGTCCTCACATATTCTCCTTAAAGTCCCGATTTCTCCCCATTCGATTTTCATATTTTTCGGAGCCCTGAGGAAAGACATTCGTAGCCGTCGATTTCCTTCGGACTTCGTCCACGAATGTCTTTCCTCAGGGATCGATTTCCTTCGGACGGCCGAGCGAGGTAGCGCAGTGGCTAGCACACTGGACTCGTATTCGGAAGGACGGCGGTTCAATCCCGCGTCCGGCCACCCTGATTTAGGTTTTCCGCGATTTCCCTAAATCCCTCCAGGCAAATGCCGGGAGAGTTGCTTTGAAAGGGCACCGCCGACTTCCTTCGCCATCCTTCCCTAATCTGATGAGACCGATGACCTCGCTGTCTGGTCTCCTCCCCCAGACAACCCAACCCAACCCTTCGGACGAAGAGGTGCACGACTGGGTACAATCATGGTTCGGTAGGTAACCGGAAACACATTTCCATGAAAGTATTGACCGTCTTGTCTCACAGTGAGATAAATGTATTGACAGAACTCATTTATCCATGAGGAATCCTTACACGGTAAAATATGGTAATACCCACTAGGATATAAACAAAGTATGACTGCTGCAAATACTGAAAACTGCCAATTACTGTCGCTAACTGGAAAGGTATACCAATCCCTAAGTTAAATAATGTGGTCAATAAATACACTCCTGGAAATTGAAATAAGAACACCGTGAATTCATTGTCCCAGGAAGGGGAAACTTTATTGACACATTCCTGGGGTCAGATACATCACATGATCACACTGACAGAACCACAGGCACATACACACAGGCAACAGAGCATGCACAATGTCGGCACTAGTACAGTGTATATCCACCTTTCGCAGCAATGCAGGCTGCTATTCTCCCATGGAGACGATCGTAGAGATGCTGGATGTAGTCCTGTGGAACGGCTTGCCATGCCATTTCCACCTGGCGCCTCAGTTGGACCAGCGTTCGTGCTGGACGTGCAGACCGCGTGAGACGACGCTTCATCCAGTCCCAAACATGCTCAATGGGGGACAGATCCGGAGATCTTGCTGGCCAGGGTAGTTGACTTACACCTTCTAGAGCACGTTGGGTGGCACGGGATACATGCGGACGTGCATTGTCCTGTTGGAACAGCAAGTTCCCTTGCCGGTCTAGGAATGGTAGAACGATGGGTTCGATGACGGTTTGGATGTACCGTGCACTATTCAGTGTCCCCTCGACGATCACCAGTGGTGTACGGCCAGTGTAGGAGATCGCTCCCCACACCATGATGCCGGGTGTTGGCCCTGTGTGCCTCGGTCGTATGCAGTCCTGATTGTGGCGCTCACCTGCACGGCGCCAAACACGCATACGACCATCATTGGCACCAAGGCAGAAGCGACTCTCATCGCTGAAGACAACACGTCTCCATTCGTCCCTCCATTCACGCCTGTCGCGACACCACTGGAGGCGGGCTGCACGATGTTGGGGCGTGAGCGGAAGACGGCCTAATGGTGTGCGGGACCGTAGCCCAGCTTCATGGAGACGGTTGCGAATGGTCCTCGCCGATACCCCAGGAGCAACAGTGTCCCTAATTTGCTGGGAAGTGGCGGTGCGGTCCCCTACGGCACTGCGTAGGATCCTACGGTCTTGGCGTGCATCCGTGCGTCGCTGCGGTCCGGTCCCAGGTCGACGGGCACGTGCACCTTCCGCCGACCACTGGCGACAACATCGATGTACTGTGGAGACCTCACGCCCCACGTGTTTAGCAATTCGGCGGTACGTCCACCCGGCCTCCCGCATGCCCACTATACGCCCTCGCTCAAAGTCCGTCAACTGCACATACGGTTCACGTCCACGCTGTCGCGGCATGCTACCAGTGTTAAAGACTGCGATGGAGCTCCGTATGCCACGGCAAACTGGCTGACACTGACGGCGGCGGTGCACAAATGCTGCGCAGCTAGCGCCATTCGACGGCCAACACCGCGGTTCCTGGTGTGTCCGCTGTGCCGTGCGTGTGATCATTGCTTGTACAGCCCTCTCGCAGTGTCCGGAGCAAGTATGGTGGGTCTGACACACCGGTGTCAATGTGTTCTTTTTTCCATTTCCAGGAGTGTACTATAGTGGCTTCAGTCATACAAAAACATGGTAGGAAACATGCGTTAGGATTGGAAGAGGAAGGTAAATTAAATAGTAGTCTTAGATTCTTTCGCTAGCATGCTGGAAAACTGTAAATCATTTCGAAGTAGATTTATGAAACGCAACTCTGTCCTATGTACCGAGCGAGGTGGCGCAGTGGTTAGCACACTGGACTCGCATTCGGGAGGACGACGGTTCAATCCCGTCTCCGGCCATCTTGATTTAGGTTTTCCGTGATTTCCCTAAATCGCTTCAGGCAAATGCCGGGATGGTTCCTTTGAAAGGGCACGGCCGATTTCCTTCCCCATCCTTCCCTCACCCGAGCTTGTGCTCCGTCTCTAATGACCTCGTTGTCGACGGGACGTTAAACACTAATCTCCTCCTCCTCCTGTCCTATGTTGGCATAATTTTTACTCTTGTGAGATTCATATACGGTTAGAGGTGAAATGCGCTGACCAAGTCATTAAAGCAGAGATACTGAAAATCCAACGAAGAGCGGCACATTTCTTCGATGAATTGTTTGGCAAGTGCAAGAGCGTTACAGAAATACAAAACGAACTTCAGTGGCAGACATTACAAAAGAGATGCTGTGCATCACGGAGAGGTTTCTTTAAAGTCAGTATCGCCATTAGACTGTTTTTTATTTGTAGTGTTACATTTATACGATCATGATTTCGGCTTCAAAGTGCCATTATCTAGTGTTTTAAGTGTTTTACAATGCCTAAGATGGCATACTGTCGTATTTAAAATACACTATTAGACACATTGTGTATTTTACACATAGTTTATTTTAAATACGACAGTATGCCACCTTAGGCACTGTATAATGCTTAAAACAATTGATAATGGCACTTTCAAGCCGAAATAATTATCGTATAAATGTAACACTGCAAATAAAAAACGGTCTAATGGTGGTACTGACTTTAAAGAAATATATTATGACTGTGGCCCCATATTATTAAAAAATTATTACGGAGAGGTTTGCTGTTGAAATTTCAAGAGCGTCCGTCCCAAGAACAGTCGGGAACATACTACGACCTCCAGCGTACGTATGGCGTACAACGACGAAAATATCAGAGAAATTAGACCATCCTGCCAATCGCCTAAAGCGATTTAAAGAAACCACGAAAATCCTACATTTGGACTGCATACTGGGATTAAGCTACCGTCCCTCCCGAATGCTGTTCCAGTGTCTCATCAATGTGCCAACTTGCTCTGTGTTGTGAGTCAGAAGATTACAAAGAAAGCTGGGTTCTTGGGAAATACTTTTCGTTTTAGGAGATGGTGTTTGGCTTGATATAAACTTTTATTTATTTTTTGACAATCACTTTTTATGATACATTCATAATCTTTTTCGGCCACAGTGGCCATCTTCACATGCTGTAAAACATACAAGACTTATATTAAGACCTTAAAGCTACTTGTGGGCTAACTAAAGTGCTGTTAAACTAAATGTGTATCATACCCAAGAGCGGCATTTGTTGAACAAATGTGCATGCGTTGTTAAACTAAATATAACACTAAAAATCAAGGAATTGTGTAGATCCAGCTAGACATACCCCTCTTTCTCTAGTCTTTGCCTTAGACGAAGTGCGTACTCTACAATACAATCCTTACTTTTTAAACCATAAACTATGACAAATAATACAATAATATTGCAATCAGTTATTCGTAAAATACAAAAATAAATTACAACTCGTTAAGTCAATAAAATCACATTTAAAATAAAGTCTTCAAAATAAATTAAAAGAAGGAGAAATCCCTAAGGCCCAAATTTCCAAAGTCTGGTGACTCTGCACTTCAGGCTGCCAGATGTTTAAGACACTGCCCCTAAGGTTAGAAGAGACGACGCGGACCAGCCGACAGCCGGCCGGGGTGGCCGAGCGGTTCTAGGCGCTCCAGTCTGGAACTGCGCGACCGCTACGGTCGCAGGTTTGAATCCTGCCTCGGGTATGGATGTGTGTGATGTCTCTAGGTTAGTTAGGTTTAAGTAGTTCTAAGTTCTAGGGGACTGATGACCTCAGAAGTTAAGTCCCATAGTGCTCAGAGCCGTTTGAACCATTCTTGAACCAGCCGACAAGGCCGGCTTTCTGCTGCACCTCTCTTTTATTCCTCGTCCGGCTGCGAAGTGTTCACATTTGTTAGACGTCAGGAAGTGAAGGCGCAGCCCAGACGGCACAGTGCAGCACTCGGTCGCAGGGAGACCGCATCATGAGATGGAGCGTTTATGTAGAAAGCAGCGACTACCTCAACTGAACAGATCCTCGCAGATAGGCCTATCAAAGTCTGCATCTGTTGCAAACTCATTCTGTTCATTGAAGAGGTTTTCCGGTTCCTCCTGCTCCGTAATATAAATATCCAGTTTTTATAAAATGACTAACCGTTTACTTTATTGAGATTTACGTAAAATTTGTAGTTGCTCGTCAACATTAACAATATATGTACCTCCTTTTACATATGTAGGCGTAATGTTGTCTCATTGCTGGTATGGGTGTGCTCCTTCAATCTCAGGTAAAAGAATCTGCCTGCCTGACGGGAGCTTTCTTCGCAGTTACAGCATGTTATTTTACAGAACCGAGATTTCCCATATTTATAATTATTAAGTGGCAAATTATGACGCACTCGTGTTTTAATACTATCTGATATTCTGAATGCAAAAGTACGCTTAATTGGATCCATATAATTCCTTGATTTTTGATATTACATTCAATATGACAACGGTTGAACGTTTGTTCACGATATGTCACCCTTAGGTATGATCCACGTGTAGTTTAATGGCACTGTACTTAGCTCCTCTCTCGTGTAGTTTGGTGTGATTTGTTTTCAAGTACAAAGTTTCCGTAAAGTGCCCCTATCATTTCAAAAGATCATAAATTGGAAACTATTAGAGATGTAGAATTATGATGTGTTGTAAAACGTTTAACAGCTCCCAAAGTTGTTTTTTCTTTTGTACTTTGTTGGAAATTTGACTTGGAGTGCATCAAAATAGCGATTGACGTGGAGAAGACACAATATATCTTTTGATACGCCGAATCAAAATCTGTGACAACGGTATTACAGAATCATCGACGCAAAACAATTATTAAGAGATAGACAGTGTCACCCCGTTCACAAGCACGTGTTAATAGACTGCCAAGCTCCATTTCAGCGCAGCACCCACATGTCAAATCGTCGTGCATCACGCGAATTACAGGAAGCAAATCAACTGTCCATAAAGAATTACAAAAGCGGTTACGCCTATTTACGTACAAAGTGCAAATGGTCCAAGTTTTGCAGCCAGACGATCGCCCTTGCCATAGACATTCGCTTGTTTCAAGCTGTCTTCCGTGCATACTCACAATGATTAAAATGTGGCTGTTCTCAGTTGAAGCAACGTCGCACAGTTCTTGACATATGACCGCTACAACATTTGGATTTGTGGTTCTGAAAGCCTACACAAAGGACGTGGACGCTTACATGATAGCCCGTACTTTGGTTTGGCTTAGTGCCCGATAGAGTGATGGTTTTTCATAGAGAAAACTATAATCGGAAATATTTGCCTGGACATGCTCGAACAGTTCCTGCAACCGCAGATTAAAGAGCTCGAACCATCCATCACCCGCCAGTTTGATAGTGCTCTACCACGTTATATGAGTTTCGAGTTTGAATGCGCGTGGTGTCTTGCAAGACACATTTCCTGAGAGCTGGATGGATCATGATCGCATGGCCTTCTCGCTCTCCCTGTCACACCATTAGACTTTTTTTGTACGTTTACGTCACGGGTCGTGTGTAGACTACACCAGTGATGACAATGCTACACTTCGTGCACGAATCAGTGAGGCAATCAGAGCTGTTTATGCTGCAGTGCTGACCAGTACATGGGTAGAATTCTAATATCAACATGATGTTCTAAGAGCGACGAGTGGAGCACGCAGTGAAATTCTATAATAACAGAAAAAAAACCTTTAGAGCTGCTGAATGTTTCACACCAAATCAGTTTTCGAATTATGGTTTTTTGAAACGATAGAGAGACTTCACAGACACACCTGTATAGAAGTAAGTGTATATCTACAATAATTAAAACAGCAGCGAGAACTATTGCGTCACTTCACAATAGGTTTCTTGTTGACGCGTGAAACTTAATAAGCAACTTAAATTACACACTATTTTCTATCACAATCACTAACATAAAGCTTCAGACAAAACTGCAATACAGTCTTCACAGAAACTACAGATCAATACGCGATGGTTAAAGCAGTGTAACCGTCCAGCCACACAGACTTGATGTTTCCCATTGCTCTCAAAAATCTCCTACGCCAAATGACATGTTGGTTTAATTTAAGAGCACAGAGTCAGTTTTCTTCTCCAGTCAGAGCTTTCGTCTCTCCTCCGATGATCTCGTCGTTGAAGGGACGTTAAATCCTTTCTTCTTCTAGATTTATCAGAGAAATGTCACTGCTTTACCTCGTTAGAGCCGTAAGAGACTGGCTCCGACTGGGCTGCCCGTATGTAGAGTTTCAACACATAACTACAGAACCATTTATCAGTAGATTTAGTACTGTTTAGGACTTAGGTTATGTGTTGCCAGAACCTAAGTTATATTTAGACATACTCCCTGCCTTCAATAATTTTTTCTTCATATGTTTTACATCTATGGATTAGTTTCAGTTATTCGAAATAAACGCATATTATCCTGCTCGTCCTTCCAAGGCCTGTTCGGACGGAGTTTAGTTTAGTTACCCTGCTCGCAACTGCAAACTGTGTAGTTCTATCGTAGACCAGCGCTGATTGCACTATATGACATGAGCTAAATTTCACAAAAAGATCCGGCTGCCTAGTATACGCACATTTAATGTGAAATTGTTATAATGCGAGATGTCTTCACCACTAAACGGCAGATGGTACCCCAGAAACTAAACAAACGCATTATGACATACGCAATAATCTGGTCCATGAACCCTTGTACAATAATTCATAATGTATGTCATTTGTTTCGTCCTTTGATATGTCTCTGGACTTGTAAGCCGGGTCGACTAGTAGCTCATCAGTTTTGTTCCTAGTGGAAAGTACATTAGTAACGCCAAATATCTAGAAAACAGACTGAAATTGTGGTTGAAGGTTGAACTAAGGTCGGTCTTGTACTGTGACTTTGTTCCATCCTCTGCACATACGGTAGCCTCCATTCCGTTAGATCTAATCTCCATCAGATAGCAATTTTTGGGGAACTGGCGGCTTTTCTAACAAGGGAAACTCCACATGCCGCCCCTCCCTCCCTCAGACTGAGTGGTAAGATGTCGCAGTGGATAGCCCGTCAAAAATTGAACACAGATCTAGCACGAAAACAGGAAGAAGGTACACTGAACTGTGAAGAAAGAAACAAAATAGAAACGGCCCACGCTCAAGATGAGCAATATCGAGCGTGTTTAAATAGCCACGGCGTTGTAGTTATGTGGTGACCGTGTGGGACTACGACGGGGGAATTCCGTGTTCAACTCTCCCTCGTGTCCTATTTTCTTTTTTTCTCCAAAATTAAGAGTTGTCTGTCTGATCACTGACATGTCTGTTCACTGTATTCAAATTTGTACCTGTGTCGTGATGCAACGTCCATTTGCAACAGTGAGGTGTAAGGAAGGGGCCTCCAGACGTTTGCATCTGTTTGTTCTACCCAAGCACCACATGTTATGACTCTTGCGCTCCGTTTTGGAAGTTTTGACTCTTGAATTCCTTTGTTGCAACATAGTTCACACCCATTTATTTGTTGTTTCATTTCCGTGAGAGGGCTGTGCGGCATTTCACCTGCTCTCACTGTTACTTACGTCGGTAATATATTCGTTCCACACGACTCAAATTCTGTAATCAGTGTATAGTATGACAATTGCCAAAACTACAGACCGGACGGAAAGTTCATAATTTTGTGAAAAAGAATGGAGCACGAGGGAGATTTGAACACGGATCTCTTTGACCATTCAACCACGTAGCCGCAGTTCTGGTAATTCGCTCGATGTTGCACACCTAGAACTTGGGTCGTTCCCTGTTTCTATTTTGTTTCTTTCTTCACTGTTCAGTAAACCTTCTACCTGTTTTTGTGCTTGATTTGTGTTCAGTTTTTGGCGGGTTATCCACTCGGCCATTTTACGGCTAATTCTGAGGGGGAGGGGGGGGGGGGAGTGCGATGGGGAGTTTCCTTATAAGCAATGACATGTATTTTAAGGTGTCTTTTTAGATTTCTCGTAACAAAATACTGCATTATGAATCGAACAGGAAAACGGGTCATGTTATAGACTGCACAGTGGCTAATCTTGCTCTCCCTGATGAAACACATACATTTAATGTCCGAAAGAGTCCTCGATTTAGCAATTTTACGCCGACGAACATAAGACCAAGGCCTTCTGCAAGAATAGCATCACGGCTTTCCGACGACTGATTAACGCTGACTAGTCGCAGATTGATTTCGTATGTTTACATTAAAGTTTGAGTAACATTATTATTTAATTTGATGTAATTTAACAAAATAAAATAAGTACTGAGGTAGGATTCCTCTTCTTACTTCGGCGTAGTGTGTCAAGCGTCTGCGTCTTTGAATGGCTGATTATTGTTTGTGCGTTTGGCGTCGTGCTCATACTATTACAGATGAGTATGAAAACGTGCAAAAAATGAGAGAATGGTACGCAGTGTATACAATACGTAATGCCTCTCCTCCTAAAAGTCGTGGCTAAACGTGCCAAGCTTAACGTCTCCTTCTGACGGAGAAAATACACCGGTAAGGTTTGCAAGTTAGCCCAAGACATTGGCACGCAATCTGGCGATCATGGACTGTCCACCTCTTGCTGTCCTCTTGCTGCCGAAATTCTGTCATTGATAATTTCTTGCGCCACCGTAGTTCTCGGGGATCGAGCGCCACCGCAACGTCATATGGTAACTACCTCGACCACTGAGGCGGATACCTCTCGAAAACTAGGGTTACGTTTGCTTAACAGCCTTGCTGTCGGTACAGCGCTGCTCTCTGCTTTCCTATCGCTAAATGTGCAGGGATCTCGCTTCTCGCCGGGAACCACTACCTTGCAGCTCTTAACGTCGCTAGTTGCAAAACGATATTCTGTATATCCTCTTACGACAGTAATAGTGGCTCTTTCACACCAAAGAGGTGGGTATTGCGAGAAGAAAGAAGAAGAGTTAAGGATACACCCTTTGAATGTAGACAGTCCACACTTCACATATTTTCAGCAGTTCTAACAACAGTTTAAAAATTATACAGAACACTTTTTCAGACAGTTATAAGGGTCACAACAAACTTTCCAGTTTATTTTAAAATTTATTGAGGTACAAATAGGAAAACATACGAAGATTTGGCATGGAACGCTACTGATGCAGTTTCTGTAGAAGAGCTATTGGTAGCGATTACTCGCTATGAGATAAAATTTCGTCAGTTTTTATTCGTATCTACATCATGTGCTACATCTACCACTTGTAGACTTTCCACTTGTAGATTTTCGTCCTGATATTTTATAGAAAAATAGGAAACTATGTATTAGGTGAAAACAGAAAATAATTTTCAAAAATTATTACACCCAGTATTATCCATCATGAAGCTGTTGTAATAATCTCTAGGTCTCTGGTCCCAGACAGCTTTTAGTCCAGAAATGGCTGCAATAAGAGCCTGTTTAAAACTGTCACTTTTAGATGTGACTCTCAACATTATCTCGTAATCTCACAACAAACTTTACTGTCTGCATATTGTGGTTTCATTGGCAGGGTACTGGGAAAATGCGCAAAGTCTGCGATGGAGATTACTTACAACGCATTCGTGCAGTTCGTCACAGAATATTGTTCAAGTACGTGGGATGCATACCAATTAGGGTTACCAGCAGGTATTGAATGTGAAACTTCCTGGCAGATTAAAACTGTGTGCCCGACCGAGACTCGAACTCGGGACCTTTGCCTTTCGCGGGCAAGTGCTCTACCATCTGAGCCACCGAAGCACGACTCACGCCCGGTACTCACAGCTTTACTTCTGCCAGTACCTCGTCTCCTACCTTCAAACTTTACAGAAGCTCTTCTGCGAACCTTGCAGAACTAGTACTCCTGAAAGAAAGGATATTGCGGAGACATGGCTTAGCCACAGCCTGGGGGTGTTTCCTCATTCTGGAGGTATTGAATGTGTACAGAGAAGGTCTTCACCAGTGGTGACATGTTTGTTTAACTGGAGAGCGTCGCGGAAATGCAGAGAAACCTGAGGTGGCAGATGCTGGAACACAGGAGCAAATTATGTCGCGAAAAACAAGTTACAAAGTTTCATGTACAATTAGTGTAAAATGAGAATGACAGGAACAAGGACACACACTGACAAATCTTGTACAGACACATTAAAGGTACAAACCATTTACATCTCTCCTACAACGAGAGACACATGCCGATCACTGCCACTTCCGCCATACCCAGACTATACGAAAGGGGACCTGACTGAGCGTGGAACGAAAGGAAACGTTTTTGGAACGCCCTGGACATCTTACACAGCCACACAAAGCCTCGTAATATCACATCTTTACATGTGAGGACTAGAGTTTGCGAGTGACAGCGCTATTTGGCGATCAGAACATACGGGCGCGGCTTGATGTGGAAACGCAGCGCGGTGCAGCAGTTAGCGTCGCCTCCCCCCCACCCCAACCCCCAGGGAGGACGGGCCACAGCACAGTCTTTTGTTTCGCGACCAGCCGCGGCCGCTGCGCTTCACTGGCGCCTGGCTGGCGTTTGACAAACGACCGGACTGCCCGATCACGCCGCTCCCAATCACTATCGGCTCAATTACCGCGTGATTGATTCGACTGCGCCTTCCCCTAATTGGGAACACTTGTATCCGCTTTTCAATACCGCTACGTGACTTTCCATCCTGCAGGGGGATCATCCAGAGGAACAGATACACGAGTACGACCTAGTTCCCGTCTCAGATTAATGTATTTACACACCCCGTCCTAAGTTCACCGTGATAATGATACTTACACTTCGACGTGACATCCGTAACATTATTTGCACAAATTGCCGACTTTGCATTGAAGTGTTTATGCTTCCTGTAATAAATAAAATCCAACACAAGAATTCTGTTGCTAGGTGCAAGCTCGGGGTACTCGGGTTCCATTTCGAACGAGAATTCCAAGTTTATCTGACACAATGGAATAGCGTCCTCTGCACCTGAAGCCAAATGGAACTGCTTGCATCACTAATCAACATTCCATACACATGAGCCACCGAAATGACATAAAATAAAGAGTTGCATTAGCTTGCCAGCCTCAAGAGCCATTTGTTCATTACTTTTTATAGCATTACTTCTTTTTTAAGGTTATAACATTCCGGACAAATATTTCCACTCAGGACGCCCCCAACAGAAAAAGATCGAGTAAGGAACGTAATAACAATGTACAACCTTACTCTTTACTGGGCAAGGTATTATCTACCTTGATGTAGAGTCACTAAACTGGAACATAACGAACAAAGAACTGTGGTGATCAAGATTTTGCAAATTCTGCCAATTCATTACCGTTTTAGAAGGATCTACTATGAATCACTAATGATTTGGAGCAGTAAACTGTAAGTTCGCAGTTTCAATGGAGAGATAAATCTGAAGTGGGTAACAAAATAAAAGGCGGTATTGTGTATTTGAATTAGTGGTAGTGCATTAAATAATTTCTGAAACACTGATTGGCCAGTTGAGGTCAAATATTTGGTACTACAGTCACCAAAACTAATTGTACAATCTCAAATCACCCAAACACATTCTTGAAGACATACGATTTTGGAAAAAGTAATTATATAACAGCTTTCCTCGAGGCGAAAGCGATCATAAAAGGACTAAGTCGGAGACAGCGGAAGAAAATGTAAACCTGAATGTGAATAGTTTGCAATTCTACTGGCACATACAAGTTTCAACGAGCTAATTGGTTCAAGGACTTCCCTAATCATCTCGGACTGATCCTCCCAAAACTTGTGATTCTTTCTAAATGGAATAAATTGTAACTATAATAGATGCATAAGTTCAGAATCTGAAGTCGAACTGCCCATTGAAGACCAAAAAGTTGATTGTGTAAGTGATTGCTTCTGATGCGTGCCTAAACCATACCTGACAGAAAAATCTTATTTTAATAAACTTACGTGCAGTATTTAACTGGTATAAAAGAAGAAAGGTAATTTTACAGTAAAATTATCTAAAGATAAGATTGACTGAATGAGGACGGAATCAAAAGGAAGTGTCTGTCAACGGGAGGCAACGCTACAAGAGTCAACCCGTAGCATTTAGGGCTGAGCTCCTTCGTGAAAGATACGGGAAGTGAGAGCAGTATCTCAAATTAGTAATTGTTTCTGGGGTAGATGTCACAATCTCTTTGTGGAGTGAACTAACACCCAAACATAAGCTAACGGACAAAATATCACACACCCCCTAAAATAAGATATTGGTCACTTGGGGCGCTGTATATGGTGAAGATCTGGTGCCAAACAGTCATGTGATGTTTCACGGCCGGCCGCGGTGGCCAAGCGGTTCTAGGCGCTTCAGTCCGGAACCGCACGACTGCTACGGTCGCAGGTTCGAATCCTGCCTCGGGCATGGATGTGTGTGATGTCCTTAGGTTAGTTAGGTTTAAGTAGTTCTAAGTTCTATGGGACTGATGACCTCAGATTGTAAGTCCCATAGTGCTCAGAGCCGTTTTGACGTTTCATGACAGAGTAAGTCATGGCAGTAAAGTGGTGTGTACGTGCCAGTCGGAACTTGTGATCGCTGTAGTAAGATGACTCGACATGGAACGAGATTGACAGAAAGTAGTTATCGTGTCTACACGAGCCCGTGACCACACCGTGAATGAAGTTGCCCCATTTGTTAGTGTTCAATGCGGACTGTCCAAGTGTCTACAAGAAAAGGTCTATCACTCGCAGGTATTTAACACCACATAGGAACAATGGATTGATGAAAGGAGGAAGTACAAACATGTTCCGGGAAAATCAGGAATACAGAAATACAAGTCGCTGAGGAATGAAATAAATAGGAAGTTCAGGGAAGCTAAGACGAAATGGCTGCAGGAAAAATGTGAAGACATCGAAAAAGATATGATTGTCGGAAGGACAGACTCAGCACACAGGAAAGTCAAAACAACCTTTGGTGACATTAAAAGCAACGGTGGTAACATTAAGAGTGCAACGGGAATTCCACTGTTAAATGCAGAGGAGAGAGCAGATATGTGGAAAGAATACATTGAAAGCTTCTATGAGGGTGAAGATTTGTCTGATGTGATGGAAGAAGAAACAGGAGTCGATTTAGAAGAGATAGGGGATCCAGTATTAGAATCGGAATTTAAAAGAGCTTTGGAGGACTTACGGTCAAATAAAGCAGAAGGGATAGACAACATTCCATCAGAATTTCTAAAATCATTGGGGGAAGTGGCAACAAAACGACTATTCACGTTGGTGTGTAGAATATGTGAGTCTGGCGATATACCATCTGACTTCCGGAAAAGCATCATCCACACAATTCCGAAGACGGCAAGAGCTGACAAGTGCGAGAATTATCGCACAATCAGCTTAACAGCTCATGCATCGAAGCTGCTTACAAGAATAATATACAGAAGAATGAAAAAGAAAATTGAGAATGCGCTAGGTGACGATCAGCTTGGCTTTAGGAAAAGTAAAGGGACGAGAGAGGCAATTCTGACGTTACGGCTAATAATGGAAGCAAGGCTAAAGAAAAATCAAGACACTTTCATAGGATTTGTCGACCTGGAAAAAGCGTTCGACAATATAAAATGGTGCAAGCTGTTCGAGATTCTGAAAAAAGTAGGGGTAAGCTATAGGGAGAGACGGGTCATATACAATATGTACAACAACCAAGAGGGAATAACAAGAGTGGACGATCAAGAACGAAGTGCTCATATTAAGAAGGGTGTAAGACAAGGCTGTAGCCTTTCGCCCCTACTCTTCAATCTGTACACCGAGGAAGCAATGATGGAAATAAAAGAAAGGTTCAGGAGTGGAATTAAAATACAAGGTGAAAGGATATCAATGATACGATTCGCTGATGACATTGCTATCCTGAGTGAAAGTGAAGAAGAATTAAATGATCTGCTGAACGGAATGAACAGTCTAATGAGTACACAGTATGGTTTGAGAGTAAATCGGAGAAAGACGAAGGTAATGAGAAGTAGTAGAAATGAGAACAGCGAGAAATTTAACATCAGGATTGATGGTCACGAAGTCAATGAAGTTAAGGAATTCTGCTACCTAGGCATTAAAATAACCAATGACGGACGGAGCAAGGAGGACATCAAAAGCAGACTCGCTATGGCAAAAAAGGCATTTCTGGCCAAGAGAAGTCTACTAATATCAAATACCGGCCTTAATTTGAGGAAGAAATTTCTGAGGATGTACGTCTGGAGTTCAGCATTGTATGGTAGTGAAACATGGACTGTGGGAAAACTGGAACAGAAGAGAACCGAAGCATTTGAGATGTGGTGCTATAGACGAATGTTGCAAATTAGGTGGACTGATAAGGTAAGGAATGAGGAGGTTCTACGCAGAATCGGAGAGGAAAGGAATATGTGGAAAACACTGATAAGGAGAAGGGACACGATGATAGGACATCTGCTAAGACATGAGGGAATGACTTCCATGGTACTAAAAGGAGCTGTAGAGGGCAAAAACTGTAGAGGAAGACAGAGATTGGAATACGTCAAGCTAATAATTGAGGACGTAGGTCGCAAGTGCTACTCTGAGATGAAGAGGTTAGCACAGGAAAGGAATTCGTGGCGGGCCGCATCAAACCAGTCAGTAGACTGATGACCGAAAAAAAAGGAACAATGGTCGTAAACACATCCTAACAGACCGGTCCAGACACGAGTATCACCCCTTTCAGTGACAATCGGTTTGAAACACAACAGACATTGCTACTGCCAGAGTATGTAAATACAGTTCAGCCATTTTCAACATTGCGAAGGGAACTGCATGCATTGGACGTTTGGAGTCGGGTACCTCGCGATACAAAGAGCTGCACGTGTTCAATGGTCCAAACAGCTCAGAAAGCGGACAGTAGCTGACTGGAATCATTTGGTGTGCTCGTACGAGCCGCGATTTTACCACTTTTCTAATGGTGCATGTCCAGTGAGGCTTTTAAACAGCAGTGTATGAGGGTGCAGTTCTGATCGGAGGAGGTTCTGTGAAATTTTGGGGATTTTTTCGACCCATGTTTTGGGCCCACTCATTCAGGTTACCGTGAACATGAAAAACAGTGTCTGTCTCAGCAGAGGCCAAGTGTTGCCCATTTTTCCACATCTTCATGATGAGTATGCTAGAGACACCGCCAAGATGACGACAGCCGTTTTCAAAGGGCTGAAAGCATACGTTCCTGGCTGAACGAACACACAGGCGCCCTACTGCACTTCGTCTGGCCATCTAAATTACCCGATATTTAGAATATATCCGGGACTTTCTGGAACAGCGGGTGAAAAGCAGCAGTCAACATCCCCGCAGTGTGACAGCTCTACGGGATGTAATCATCAATGAGAGGCTTCAGCTGCGCCTGGCTTACCTGGAGCAGCTTGTGGACTCTATTCCTCGACGAATTGAGGTCATTGTCAAGGACAGAAGCAATGTTACCTCGTATTAACGCGAATCTCCCGAGTGATTAGTGCTGCGCAGGGATGAAGCCAAACGACGTTGTGTAGATTCCTCCCTGATGACACAACGCTACCTATCAACTACTTCGCCATAGCATGAGATACTCTGAGAGGTACTGCATTACATAATGCCGTATATTTGAACTTTCCCTTAAAGACTTATACAGGATTATCTTATTGTTGGACAGGAAATGATCCAGAAACCTGAAAACTTTCTAAATTTTGGTGATTAAAAAACCAAGGATAGACACTCAGCGGACTATTTGTCACTAAGGTAAGTTTGCCTGATCGGTGTGCTGGCATCGTGTGGCTCCATTGTAGTGGATTCCAGACATACATGGAGATCTACGAGGGCTATTCAGAAAGTAGGGAACGTTTTGGCATTAAAAAAAACTGAGTACAAGAAATACATTTTATTATATACATCTGAAAGAGCGACTGACGCACTACTTTTCCACATAGTCACCAAACACATTGAGGCACTTATCATAGCGGTGGACAAGGTTTCAAATACCTCCGTCGCAAAATTCTGCCGCCTGAGACTTCAGCCAGTGCGTCACGCCCGCCTGGAGTTCCGCGTAGTTTTCCAAGCGCTGCGTTGCAAGCCAGTTGCGGGATTAGCCGAACGGATAGCCGGCACGGTAGCTCAGCGTGTTCGGTCAGAGGGTTTAGCTACCCTCTGTAATAAAAAAACTGAGTAAACGGATCAACGAACAACCTGAACGAGTGTCATCAGACGTCCGCCACGAACAAATTCAACGAACAATATAGAACAATAAAAAAAAGCGGTTTAAGGCGCTGCAGTCATGGACTGTGCGGCTGGTCCCGGCGGAGGTTCGGGTCCTCCCTAGGGCATGGGTGTGTGTGTTTGTCCTTAGGATAATTTAGGTTAAGTAGTGTGTAAGCTTAGGGACTGATGACCTTAGCAGTTAAGTCGCATAAGATTTCACACACATTTGAACATTTTTTTGCAAGCCAGTTCTTCATCTTTGGAAGCAAGAAGAAGTCGCTTGGTGCAAGATCGGGGCTGTAGGGCGGATGAGGGAAAATTTCCCATTTGAATGAATTAAGGGTTGCTTAGTGCGGTTTTCCGTGTGAGGTCGTGCATTGTCGTGCAAAAACAAAATTTTGAGCGTCAACTTTCCTCGGAGTTTGTTTTGAATTGCTCTTCTAAGGCTGTGCAAAGTTTGACAGTACCGGGCAGAATTTATGGTTGCTCCACGTTCGAGAAAATCAATGAGAAGCACACCTTGCCTATCCCAAAACACTGCTGCCATCAACTTCCTTGCTGACAAGGTTTGCAAACATTTTCTTGGTTTTTGGGGGGACCTTGCGTGCCCCCACTCCATGGACTGTAATTTTGTCTCGCAATTGACGTTTTTCACCCAAGTCTCATCACCGGTTACGATTCGATCCAGTAATGAATCACAATGTTTGTGGTAGGCCTCAAGGAAATACCGACGTTGCCCACATTCGCTGTTGTTTATGGTGCTCTGTAAGCATTTTGGGCACCAATGGCGCTCAAAATTTGAGGTAGCGTAGCTTTTGAGTGACAATTTCAAACAACAAAGTCCGTGAAACTTGTGGAAAAGAAAGCGAAAGCTCCGTTATTGTGAAGTGACGGTTTTCACGAATTGTTTCATAACTTTAGCGACAAGATCGTCAGTCACAATGTTCGGGCGTCCACTCTTCTCTTCATCATGAACGTTGGTTCGTACATTTTTAAACAGAATGCACCATTTCCGGACGGAACATTCACTCATTACGTTGTTTCCGTACACTTCGCACAGTTCACAATAAATTTCTGTAGGTTCAAAATGGCTCTGAGCACTATGGGACTTAACTGCTAAGGTCATCAGTCCCCTAGAACTTAGAACTACTTAAACCTAACTAACCTAAGGACATCACACATATCCATGCCCGAGGCAGGATTCGAACCTGCGACCGTAGCGGTCGCGCGGTTCCAGACTGTAGTGCCTAGAACCGCTCGGCCACAACGGCCGGCAAATTTCTATAGGTTTTAGGTTTTTTTGCCAACAAAAACCGTATCACAGACCGCACCTCACAACTGGCGGGATTTTCGATTGCAGCGCTCAGTTCAAATTCGAATATCGAAAAAACCAGACGCGCAGAGTCACTGCTGGATGCCGACTGAGCTGCCGAGCACACACATACCTAAATATACGCGATCGGCGCGTGCCTAGCGGCGTCAGACGTAAACGTTCCCTATTTTCTGAATAGCCCTCGTATTTTAGACATTGAGGTCGCAATTAATCTCATTCCACGCGGTTAAGAACTTCTTACGTGTGTATACCAATATACTGCTGCTGACATTTCAAGTTCCTTCAACAGCCATAGCTGGCCTGAAACGTTAGCGCGACGAGGATTTGAACCGTCAGCCTGCCGAATGCGAGTCCAGCGTGCTAACTAATGTGCCCCCTCGCTCGTTGCTTACTGGCAGTAACCATTAAGCTTCGCAGTGACCAGGCTCTGTGCCCGATCGTGCTTGTCGTGGAGGCACCTGATGGTCGAGAGGTCGGCAGCGCTCATCAGCGGTTCTAATCTCGGGTTAGTGACACGCGCCTGGTTCTCAATTGCTCGCGGAGCGACTTTAAACTCTGGCGGGTCCTCGAGCCGTGGCCGCGCGCCGCGGGACGTCTTTGTGGCCTGCAGCAGCCCTCCAGTTGGACGGAGACACACATGGCGTCCCGGCGGCACGGCCGCAGCTGACGGCCGCTCCCGGTGACTCCGCCTGCGAACCCATCCAGCAGCCACCGAGTGGGCAGAACGCGGGCCTCACAGTGGTTGGTACCGATAATCTTACATCTGTCCTCTGCAAACACTATCTTCCCAAGCTATTGGAGGCTCTCGGTATTTCAGTCCTCCTCAAAGAGTAATTACAACGTGAGTGGGAGAGGGGGGGGGGGGGGGGGGGGACAGAATTGATTCAGCAGCACTGTCGAACACTTTGTATAAATAAGAAGAAAAACGATTTAGTTGTCTCGAGTGGTTCAAAATGGCTCTGAGCACTATGGAACTTCTAAGGTCCCCTAGAACTTAGAACTACTTAAACCTAACTAACCTAAGGACATCACACACATCCATGCCCGAGGCAGGACTCGAACCTGCGACCGTAGCAGCAGCGCGGTTCCAGACTGTAGCGCCTAGAACCGCTCGGCCACCCTGACCGGCTTGTCTCGAGTGGCACCTGGGAGCCACACAACCCTTTATTGTTTCATTAAAACTCCGAACGTCGTGTTCCTAAGGAAAGACTCCCGATTTGCTTTCATGTAAAATAAAATTGTGAGAAATGACGAGTCAAAATGAGAACGGAAAAGATAGTTAAGCATCTGGCTGCTTAAAGGAGTACCTCCAGCGCGGTCCGATGTGGCCGAGCGGTTCTAGGGGCTTCAGTCCGGAACCGTACTGCTGCTGCGGTCGCAGGTTCGAATCCTGCCTCGGGCATGGATGTGTGTGATGTCCTTAGGTTAGTTAGGTTTAAGTAGTTCTAAGTCTAGGGGACTGATGACCTCAGATGTTAAGTCCCATAGTGCTTAGAGCCATTTGAACCATTTTTGACAATCTACAAAGAAGCAAATCATTTGGAATGAAATAAAATCGTATAATTCAGTCGCACACTTGCAAACGAACTCGTACTTTTAGTTCATTCAGAAGGCTTGTAAGTAGGCTGTTTATGTTTTCTTATTGGCAACGTTACGTAGCGCTCTGTATGAAAATCACTGGCTGTGCTGTGTGCAGTCTGTGGCTAGTTTGCATTGTTGTCTGCCATTGTAGTGTTGGGCAGCTGGATGTGAACAGCGCGTAGCGTTGCGCAGTTGGAGGCGAGCCGCCAGCAGTGGTGGATGTGAGGAGAGAAATGGCGGAGTTTTGAAATTTGTAAGACTGGATGTCATGAACTGCTATATATATATTATGACTTTTGAACACGATTAAGGTAAATACATTGTTTGTTCTCTATCAAAATCTTTCATTTGCTAACTATGCGTGTCAGTAGTTAGTGCCTTCAGTAGTTTGAATCTTTTATTTAGCTGGCAGTAGTGGCGCTCGCTGTATTGCAGTAGTTCGAGTAACGAAGATTTTTGGTGAGGTAAGTGATTTGCGAAAGGTATAGGTTAACGTTAGTCAGGGCCATTCTTTTGTGGGGATTTTTGAAAGTCAGATTGCGTTGCGCTAAAAAAAAAATATTGTGTGTCAGTTTAAGCACAGTCATGTATAATTTTTCTAAGGGGACGTTCCAGGCCTTAGCCACGTACTGCTAAAATCAGAGGCGTCATTCACATAGTATTTCTTCTGTGTGATTATTTTTGTTGTTGTATACTCTGTAGAATTGTTAACTCTGCTCCGATGCAATCTTCTGTATGTATATCTTAGCCGAAGTGAAGGTTACTTGTTTTATAGTTTTCTAAGAACTCACTTTGTTACTGGCGCTGAAATCAGAGTTCGCGCCTTTTTATAAATTTAATTTTCTTCCGTCGCTCTTGCAAACTATTAATTGTTATTACCAAAGGAAGATGTGCAGTATACTTGCATATCTCCTGACAGTCAATAAATATGGAGGAATTTATGTCCGACAGAGACCATGAGTGATGCGCCTGGCTGTGTGCATACCGGTCAAAACTGTCGGAAACTGCAACGATATTCATAGACAGATTTGGGGTATTGTCATACAAGTGTGGAACTATCGTGCTCTTTGCTCATTCCGTATGATTCAGAATGTACAACGACGTGCTGAAAAGTAATGCCTCCGAATTTTTTATGTGAAAACTCTGAAGGCTTTTTAAATTTAAAAAAAAGTCATTAATGTTCCACATCTCTATTCCCCTCATGTCCCTGTCGCTAGAGGGCTCCGAATAGTAGTGTGTAACATGCCGGTGTATAACGGAATTATGTCGGTGCTTGAGAAACGGCGAACTGTAATAGAGTTTGGAATTCGAAGAGTTCGTCCACGTATGGAGCGCCCTCTCCTTCAGCAGGATAATGCCAGACCACACACGTGCACTGCGACATCTGCAACAACCCGACGTCTTGGCTTCGCTGTCATCGATCATCCTGCGTATAGACCCGAGTTGACTCCATCCGACTTTCATCTGTTTCCAAAACTTAAAGAACACCTTCGAGGACCTCACTTTAATAGTAATGAAGTGGTGCAAGTAGAGGTGAGGTTGTGACTCTGTCAACAAAGTCAGACTTCCTACAGTGACGTTATCAAAAAACTGGTCTCTCGTCGCCAGCGTGAAATTTGTTCGTCGCCAGCGCGACAATTTTGGGAAATAAATATGTAGATATGAAGAATGAAGAGGTAGGAGAGCTTTCACATAAAAAATTCGGAGGCATTACTTTTCAGGACGCCCTCGTATTTCTAGAAAATTTTGATTTCTTTCTACAGTTGTCTCTATGTCAGTCAAGCTCACAAATTCACTCACTAGTAGCAGTGGAAAAAAAATCATAGAACCTTTGTAATGCGTCAGTCGTTCAAAAGGTTTGAGACTGTCCTCCCTCTTTTCCCATGTCGTACTCATCCTTTATTTTCTTGGCTGTACATACTTACTACGAAAAATACACTCCTGGAAATTGAAATAAGAACACCGTGAATTCATTGTCCCAGGAAGGGGAAATTTTATCGACACATTCCTGGGGTCAGATACATCACATGATCACACTGACAGAACCACAGGCACATAGACACAGGCAACAGAGCATGCACAATGTCGGCACTAGTACAGTGTATATCCACCTTTCGCAGCAATGCAGGCTGCTATTCTCCCATGGAGACGATCGTAGAGATGCTGGATGTAGTCCTGTGGAACGGCTTGCCATGCCATTTCCACCTGGCGCCTCAGTTGGACCAGCGTTCATGCTGGACGTGCAGACCGCGTGAGACGACGCTTCATCCAGTCCCAAACATGCTCAATGGGGGACAGATCCGGAGATCTTGCTGGCCAGGGTAGTTGACTTACACCTTCTAGAGCACGTTGGGTGGCACGGGATACATGCGGACGTGCATTGTCCAGTTGGAACAGCAAGTTCCCTTGCCGGTCTAGGAATGGTAGAACGATGGGTTCGATGACGGTTTGGATGTACCGTGCACTATTCAGTGTCCCCTCGACGATCACCAGTGGTGTACGGCCAGTGTAGGAGATCGCTCCCCACACCATGATGCCGGGTGTTGGCCCTGTGTGCCTCGGTCGTATGCAGTCCTGATTGTGGCGCTCACCTGCACGGCGCCAAACACGCATACGACCATCATTGGCACCAAGGCAGAAGCGACTCTCATCGCTGAAGACGACACGTCTCCATTCGTCCCTCCATTCACGCCTGTCGCGACACCACTGGAGGCGGGCTGCACGATGTTGGGGCGTGAGCGGAAGACGGCCTAACGGTGTGCGGGACCGTAGCCCAGCTTCATGGAGACGGTTGCGAATGGTCCTCGCCGATACCCCAGGAGCAACAGTGTCCCTAATTTGCTGGGAAGTGGCGGTGCGGTCCCCTACGGCACTGCGTAGGATCCTACGGTCTTGGCGTGCATCCGTGCGTCGCTGCGGTCCGGTCCCAGGTCGACGGGCACGTGCACCTTCCGCCGACCACTGGCGACAACATCGATGTACTGTGGAGACCTCACGCCCCACGTGTTGAGCAATTCGGCGGTACGTCCACCCGGCCTCCCGCATGCCCACTATACGCCCTCGCTCAAAGTCCGTCAACTGCACATACGGTTCACGTCCACGCTGTCGCGGCATGCTACCAGTGTTAAAGACTGCGATGGAGCTCCGTATGCCACGGCAAACTGGCTGACACTGACGGCGGCGGTGCACAAATGCTGCGCAGCTAGCGCCATTCGACGGCCAACACCGCGATTCCTGGTGTGTCCGCTGTGCCGTGCGTGTGATCATTGCTTGTACAGCCCTCTCGCAGTGTCCGGAGCAAGTATGGTGGGCCTGACACACCGGTGTCAATGTGTTCTTTTTTCCATTTCCAGGAGTGTATTTTAGATAATTCGCTTTTCAGTTTATAGTTTTTGTGTACACTAAAATCTTAAGATTGTGTTCACTTGTAAGTTAACAATTTCCTGATGTCTTAGCACTAACCTTTCTACTCTATCCCTTCTTCTGATAACGATTTTCTACAGATCATAATGAAATTCTCAGTTTTTAAACTGCGGCAGTTCGTCAGAAGTCACTGTTGTACTTTCCAACATTTCTTATTAGTTTCATTTTTGCTTAGTCTGTATAACAAAAATTCTATGGTAAGTAGTCTGTCCATTTCACTCATCGTTCTTCGGAGTCTTTTTTATTTTCTACCGGAATGACTAGTCGCCTGTGGACCTTTCCTAAACCTTCATTCCTGTTCAACATATTTTACACTTCCTACATTGCTCTGACTGGCAAATTAATTAACGGCGGTAATACATTGTAATCGTGTATTATATGTTCTTGACACGAACTTGTTTTTAGACTTTCTATGTGTTTTCGGGATCCCGAACATTTTATTTCATCACAACTTATTGAAGGCTTGCTCTACATCTATAAACACCAGGAAGGTTTACTGATATTTCTTTACTCTGTTCTCCATTAAGAAGATTCACACTAAGTACCTTGGTGTACGGCTTGACAACGGAGTTATCTTCAAAACAAATGTTAAGGAGAAGAAAAAGACGACTCTAAAGATGCCGATCTTTCTCAGCAAAGATCTCGACACTGCAACGAAGGTGAAACTCTTCAAGGCGACGGTACAGCCTACCCTTCTATGTGGCAGAGCCGCTTGGGGGGACCACCTGCAACTGCAGTATTAAAGAATTTCAGACTCTCCGGAGCAAATGCCTTGAGTGGTGTTAGGTCTCCCACGGCGGATAACTACAATAACGATTCACAGGACCGTTTACGAAAAATACCCTAACGAAAAGATATGCGAACACGTAACTGCCATCTTCCAACGGATAGTCGATTTACGACATGTTCTCCAGCAACTTTAACACGTAGGTACCATCGAACCACGTCCGTGGCGTATATACAATGTTCCCCGACAACTGATGTACCGTTGACACAAGAATCTGCCCTGCCCAAAGTTCACCGAGGTGTTCAGCTACTTTCAGCCTTAGTGCACACAGTTCAAAGCCGAGCCCTTCCACATTTACGATCCCAGAGGTGGAAAGGACCCCGTTGTGTGCCCACCCCCCTTTGAAAGCGTCAAATAAACAGAAAAAAATCAGAAGACGAAACCTCACGGCAGGTGCAAATCTACCGTCAGAAATCCGACGAACATAACGGGTTAGATTGGTTTATACGATGTCAAGGCAGATAAAATGCTTCTGGATTAGGGTCTGGATGTGGAGAAGGTATTAGCGGATGCGGTGAATGCTGTTAACATATATCTTATCAAAGCACACTTCTAACGATAAGGATTGTAATGTTGTTTCTTTAATTTGGTATACTGAAATCGGTGCTAATTGACAATGAAAGTGGGTTAAAAGCCGTGATCTGTCTGGGGACGTTAACCGTGGATTACTGGACAACTGTTTCATCAGATATTTAGTCTAGGTTTACCAAGCAGACTAACATTAATGATAATCTTTTAATAGTCATACAAAACCGGTAATATATATATAAAAAAGGAGAATTTAAATAAAAAGAAAGAAATCAGTTTATATTTGGAAATTTATTTTAAGATTGTTCATTGAAATTTCAGCGTATTATACGTGAGTTATAACTGAGCTGGTGCCTTATTTACGATTGAAAAAATGTGAGATTGTAATCTTACGGAACACATAAAATATGGAGCCAAGATTGGGAGACTGCAAACAACGCTGCATTCATAAAATAACACACGAAGAACATTGAAACATAAGCAAGAAGAAATTAACCACAACCAACAGATTCAGTTTTTACCCAAAGAAATTACGTTCATACCACAATCCTGTCCTTCATGTAATTACCACACACTGGTATACTAAATTCATATTAACTCTTTGTGAAATCTTCGCAAAAAGAATAGCTGAGGGCTACTTTGATGATTACACCACATGCTTCACGTGGTCAACTTGGTTTACACAAAGCGTACAACTCCACAATAATTTTGATAATTAAAATAAATTAGATCGAAAAGCAATTGACAAAAGAAAAACCTTGAACTGGTTACTAACGTCTTACTATTAACCTGATGGGTCAAACAGTTATATAAGCACGTGCTAGTGGTCTCGCAAAGTATACCCCACGTGGGCTGAACATAAAGAAAAGTTGCTATATTGAAAATATAGTCAAGACGAGACGTTATAATCACACAAGCATTCGCATTTAACATTGATCTTAGTTAGTTACTGATCAACACGTAGTTCCACTTTACTCACAAAGTAGTAACAAAGCAACTACCGGAAAATAATCTGAACTTCACACGAGAATAATACTGCGCTGCAATTTAAGATAACATCGGATATTTTAGACCTAAACCCGAACTAAAGGTGATTAAATTTTCAGTTAGGCTGAACTTAAGAAATCCATTGTCCTACGGACTTAACAGACACGCGCTTAGCCGGAGATCTTACCACTTCAGACGCTCGCCATGGCCACACTGCAACTGCCCTACTGCCGAGCGTGCTTCCTGAGGGTGGCTCACAAAGACCAACGGAAGTGGCCAGAGGGGCAGCTTCCTATACCAACATGACAACGGACGGACAGGACTGTGCTAAGGATAGAAACCTCTTTGCTTTTAGGAAGCGTAGCTACCTGTTCCGACGTTGGTCCTACTGTTCTCTAGCAGACAGCCTTGTCTGCTACCCTCAAGCATGCAACTAGAAATACATATGCTCATTCATCCTCTCACACAAAAGGGAAGGGGGATGACAGTATCTTATCATATACAGTATATAAAAGAAAGCGGATGTAGGTTCCGTATGAGACTGTGTGACATGAATTGCATATAAGAATTACATATAAACTGTGCTTTAAAGTGTAGTAGTGTGACAGATCGTTCTTGTTTATGTGTAAAAGTAACACGTTCCACTGCTCAGTCTCCTCCCAGATAGTCAGAAACGCCACAGTACATTTAGAAGAGGAATTTATTCCATAAATGGCAACAGATTTAAGAAATTAAACATGAAAGGAATCCAACAGAGACCTTTCATAACCCCAACGCTCCGGGAAAAGACTGTGCAGGGAATTTTCTGGCCATGCTAGGACATTCCCAAGCAGGCTTCTCACACCCTACTTAAACCAAAAGTGTAAAAGAAAAGGCAAAAGGACACCAGCTACTTGCTAAAACACAATAATTTCAACACATCTTTAGAATCTACCAATTTCAAACAGAAAAAAAAGAACACAATCTGTGACACCTATTTAAAAGGTAGTGTAGACCTAATTCGGTCAGCAAGTAAAAGCAATGGTTCCTGTGTCATTAATATGAAAACAATTTCTGGTTGTTACCCTTATGGAGTTCACCAGTATTTGCTCATTGCAAGAGCCAACATATCATCGCATATTGGAAGCCAATGGTTCAACAATCGTATTATCGCATCCTGTTTTCAAGATTCCAAACTTACTCATTCCTTTCTCAGAGTTCTCCTATCTTAAAATATTCATACAGCACGCATACTATAGTAAGAGATCCTCATTTATACTGACAGATATAGAATAGTAATAGATAGATAGTAGCACTGAAAGCAGAAAATCGGAAACAAGGCTACTAACAGCTGGGGACCTGGGTTTGCCAGACCCATAATACCCACAGATCGGATATTCCCATGAGTTTATGCACTAGTTCAGCAACGATCTTGCTTTCCTCAGGAGCGACTCTTTTCAATTTACACACAAAAAAAACATAAACAGCATTTTACTCGTTCACAAAGAAACCTTTTATCTTCACGTTTGAATCAAACTAAATCCTAATTGCACAAGGAGAGAAAAAAATTAAAACATCACTTCAATCCATCACATAGAAACATCTTTATCATTAATTTTTATCAACATATTATTCAAAATGCATACGTCACAAATTTAAACTAGTCAATTCTTTCTCCTCACCGTCCTCTCTACTTCTCACTGTCCTTTCTAGTCATTTGCCATGTCGCTCATTTCTTCCGATTGGGTGCCTTCTGCGCTGATCGTTTGTCATTGCCGGTTTTGTTCATTTCCATTTGCCGGATTATTTCTAGGGTTGGCCGGCCGAATTTCGACATCATGAGGTGCTCCGCCTACAGTCCTATTCCCACCGTATTCATCGTATCGATTCTGGTTGCCGTACCTGTAGCGTTCACGATCTTGTCCACGTCCTCGATCATTTCTGTTGTTCCACCTGTGTTCGCGACTGTCACCCCAGTTTCTATACGGCCTGTCCCGATTATTGTTCCGTTCGCGTCGCGACAACCAGTCACGCTGTTGATTAATAATACGGCCATGACTGCGGGCGCGCTGTTGTGCCCCGTAATAACTTTGTGCCTGATTAGGCGGGCATTCTCCTGCATTGTATTCCAACTCTTGGAGAAGCGTCTTAAACGTTTCCACGTTCTCTTTGCATCGTCCCGCAAGAATGACGTGCCGCAAGTGCATCGGCAATTTGGTGATGCATATCCTAATTAGTTCCGCAGGCCCGTATGGGTCGTATAGGAATTGATTTGCCTGCAGCATGTGGTCGAATAGGCGTGCAGGACTGCCGAAACCAGACTGGTTCAAATTTGGCAGCATAATTATGCCATGTTTGACCCTATCTTGTGCCGCTTCCGACCAATAGGTGGACAGAAAGGCTTGTCGAAACTCCCGAGTGGAGTTGCAGTGACGCGCTGCCGACCTCATGCGAATCGCCGGTTCGCCTTCCAAATAGCCACACATATATTCTATCTTATGTGAACTTGCCCAGTCGGGGGGAAGACAAAACTCAAATTGCTCGAGCCATGCACGTGGATGTATTCCTTTTTGCGAATTTCGGAATATCTCAAACTTTCTTACCATAAGGAAATGTTTGAAATCAAATCCCCGCATTTCCTCCTGGCGAGGCCCTTGAATGTTTCTGTTTCTCTCATGTCTGCCCCTTAAATTACATTCTTCCCTGTCGTCAAAATCTCCCTCGTGGCCGGAGTCCCTCTCTGCACTGTTCGTACGGCTATTTTTAGTGCTATTGGCGAGTTCGGAATCACACGCCATGCGGTTTTCCAGATGCGCCACGCGTTCTTGTAATTCGCCTGTTACAGCTTTGTGTTGTCTGTTCACTTCAAACTGTCCCTTCTGAAATCTAAGAAGCGAATGCACTTCTTCGGTCTCTGCGGCCGCTACCGGTGTAGTATTGTTCTCGCTTTCCATCAGCTTCATCGTGCCTACAATGTCCGCTAATGCCGCAATCTTATCATCAATTTGTCTCTTGTCCTCCGCCCCAGTCTGCTTCAATTGTTCTACTTGCTGTTCCAACGCGTGGATTGCTAAACTGTTGTCCGCTATTGTGTTGCTAACGGACGTGGGACAATGCGTTTCCGCCTCTTGGACCCTCGAAAGTACCTGCTGGTGCTCCCTTTGGCATTCTTCCCTCAGCTCTTGGAAATTCCTAAGTAGCCCTTCTTCGCTTTCTTTAGATTCGGCATCGCCCCTCCACTTGCTCTGTTCTAAGGCTTGCAGACGATCATCGATTTGTTCAAATGTACGGCCTAATTCTTTCATAATATCACTTTTTATCTCACTTGCCAGATTGTTTATTCTTTGTGAGATATCATCGGACACTCTCTGCATCGACTTGTCGACTTTATTTGTCTGCTGGATTAGTTTTTTGTCTATTTGTTCGCCTAGCTCGCGGATCGATTTTTCGGATGATTCTTTTTGTTCTCGGAACGATTTTTCTGATTTCTCTGCGTTTTCTTTATTTTGTTGCAATAAGGCTTTCATAAGTTCTGCTACATCAATTTGGTTAGTTAGAGGCAAATTAATTTCTGGCTCTGATGTGAGCCCATTCGTGCTGTTTTGCATTTCGTCTGAAGTATTCCACATTGCATTTTCGGAACCGCCCGACGCGTTAATATTGGAAATCAAATTATCCCCTTGGTCCATGTTGCTTAAGTTGTTGGACCGCTTACTTTTAGCTTGGTTACGTGTTTGCATTAGTGCAATTTATACTCAGTACGCAACACACTAATCACAATAAATGTGTCCCCCAAAAATTACGACAGTCACACGAAAGATACCCAACCTAGTACACACTTTTTCACACGCAAAACAAATTTTTATCTTTGATCGAAACAGTGGAATTTACAAGCGAGAAAAAAAACACACAGACATATAAAACACATAAATATAAAAAACAAAACAAGACGAACAACGCAACGCCGATCAACAACGCCGTGGATCTTTTGAAAGTCTGCTCGGAAACAACGCAGAAGTTGTTTGAGCGCTGTAGAGAAAAAAAATTAAGATTATAACACGCTCGCAATCTAACATTTCAGAGATTCCAGAGTCTAGCGGAATCACAGAACAGGGTCGCCATGTGTAATATTGTAACTTTAATTTTCTTATGCTGATGTGTAATATTGTAACTTTAATTTTGTATGCTTATATCGGTGCTAATAGACAATGAAAGTGGGTTAAAAGCCGTGATCTGTCTGGGGACGTTAACCGTGGATTACTGGGCAACTGTTTCATCAGATATTTAGTCTAGGTTTACCAAACAGACTAACATTAATGATAATCTTTTAATAGTCATACAAAACCGGTAATATATATATAAAAAAGGAGAATTTAAATAAAAAGAAAGAAATCAGTTTAAATTTGGAAATTTATTTTAAGATTGTTCATTGAAATTTCAGCATATTATACGTGAGTTATAACTGAGCTGGTGCCTTATTTACGATTGAAAAAATGTGAGATTGTAATCTTACGGAACACATAAAATATGGAGCCAAGATTGGGAGACTGCAAACAACACTGCATTCATAAAATAACACACGAAGAACATTGAAACATAAGCAAGAAGAAATTAACCACAACCAACAGATTCAGTTTTTACCCAAAGAAATTACGTTCATACCACAATCCTGTCCGTCATGTAATTACCACACACTGGTATACTAAATTCATATTAACTCTTTGTGAAATCTTCGCAAAAAGAATAGCTGAGGGCTACTTTGATGATTACACCACATGCTTCACGTGGTCAACTTGGTTTACACAAAGCGTACAACTCCACAATAATTTTGATAATTAAAATAAATTAGATCGAAAAGCAATTGACAAAAGAAAAACCTTGAACTGGTTACTAACGTCTTACTATTAACCTGATGGGTCAAACAGTTATATAAGCACGTGCTAGTGGTCTCGCAAAGTATACCCCACGTGGGCTGAACATAAAGAAAAGTTGCTATATTGAAAATATAGTCAAGACGAGACGTTATAATCACACAAGCATTCGCATTTAACATTGATCTTAGTTAGTTACTGATCAACACGTAGTTCCACTTTACTCACAAAGTAGTAACAAAGCAACTACCGGAAAATAATCTGAACTTCACACGAGAATAATACTGCGCTGCAATTTAAGATAACATCGGATATTTTAGACCTAAACCCGAACTAAAGGTGATTAAATTTTCAGTTAGGCTGAACTTAAGAAATCCATTGTCCTACGGACTTAACAGACACGCGCTTAGCCGGAGATCTTACCACTTCAGACGCTCGCCACGGCCACACTGCAACTGCCCTACTGCCGAGCGTGCTTCCTGAGGGTGGCTCACAAAGACCAACGGAAGTGGCCAGAGGGGCAGCTTCCTATACCAACATGACAACGGACGGACAGGACCATGCTAAGGATAGAAACCTCTTTGCTTTTAGGAAGCGTAGCTACCTGTTCCGACGTTGGTCCTACTGTTCTCTAGCAGACAGCCTTGTCTGCTACCCTCAAGCATGCAACTAGAAATACATATGCTCATTCATCCTCTCACACAAAAGGGAAGGGGGATGACAGTATCTTATCATATACAGTATATAAAAGAAAGCGGATGTAGGTTCCGTATGAGACTGTGTGACATGAATTACATATAAGAATTACATATAAACTGTGCTTTAAAGTGTAGTAGTGTGACAGATCGTTCTTGTTTATGTGTAAATGTAACACGTTCCACTGCTCAGTCTCCTCCCAGATAGTCAGAAACGCCACAGTACATTTAGAAGAGGAATTTATTCCATAAATGGCAACAGATTTAAGAAATTAAACATGAAAGGAATCCAACAGAGACCTTTCAGGATAGAGTCATCAATAGCGGACTGTGCTATAGAGGATAACAAAGAGAATCGGTGCTGTAATTATTGATGTTTCATTGACAAGGAGGCTAGGAAACCTTTTGTGAAGAAGTGTTCAGAAGACTGTGGAGTGCGTGGCGTGTTCGTCCGGTTAGCTGCCGCTCTTTGCGGACTGCTGCCCCCTGCGTTGACCGAGGCCCACGAGAAAGACAGACGGCGACGCGTGCGTCACGAAGGTAGGACTGAACTCGCTCGCTCGCTCGTCTCAGCAGACAAAATGCGTTTCCAAACCTGTTAACTCGCAGCTGGGCGTGTACATACTAACGACAATTGCATGTTCTATTGGAATCTGCTATTATGGAGTCTTACTGATTAACAGTATGCAACCTCCCCCTCACTTATCGACCTTAATGACAGTGAAAAATTAAACCGCGTGTACCTAATGGAAATTTGGGAAAAGCAATCGTCACTGAAGTTAATTTGTCGGTAAAGAGGGAGGAAAGGGTTACATCTAAATGAAAGGAAAAATGCAAATGAAATTGGTGGAAATTAATTTTGAAAAAGGGTAAAGTTAATAAAGAAAGTAAATGTGCGGTCGTTACGTTAACAATTAACTGGCGTTAATTAGATATTTGAGATTTGGGGAAAATTACGGTCGCCAGTCCTATGGACAACTACTATAATAACTGAAAAAGAAAGGTTGTTGCACATATAATTAGCACTAAAAGCGTGGCAACTGAAGGTTGACATGTGTTGCGTGAAAACTGAATGTTTGTCAGAAGTAATAAATTTCGCTACAGTCTGACTTAATTTAGCAAAAGAATTAACAAAACCGGAAAATTGAAAATTAATTTAGTGACTGAAATTAATAGTGAACTTTGTTTCTGAAGCACTACGAAATTAAATAAAATAAGGTTAGTCTTGGGCTACTTCAACAATCATCTCAAAAGCAACTTGAATCTACGCAATTTAGAAATAAGAGATTTAACTTTGAACTTGAATTAAATGATTTTGAACAATTAACAGTAGTAACGTTTAGTATGTACCAAGCTGAGCTGCAGTCACAGGTAAGCTAAAATATGGTAACAAAACTCGCACTCTTAATTTGTGCTTGTGTAATCCAAATATAGTTCCGTTTGGTTATTGTAGCCAGCTATGAATATTTTAACTGAACTTTGAAATTAAAGCAGTGAAACGGAATGATACTACTTTAATGCTGGCGTTTCAATTTCAGCGACACTCGGGTTCATTTCGGAAAAGGAAGGGACCCTGCTCGGTAATGCAATTGGGACATTGAGCAACAAAGGTTCATGCTAAGTTGCTGTATTTTAGTGATGCAAATGGAACAGTTTGAAAAGCTGAGGTATGCCATACAGTTCTAAAACTTTGCGTGCGTCCAGTCTTCCTTGTTGGTTGATTGAAGGTTTGACGTCGTCGATCGAGGAGGTGGCGACAATCACTCATTGTCGGCCGTCGCTGTTGCAGAAGCTGAATGTTGGAGCGCCTTCTTCTCAACACGGTCACCAGGCGAAACGGGCTCTTGATGTGCGCCATCTAATGCTTCCCGTCCGCGACACCGTGCCAGAAACTATCATAGCAAGTCGAGCGCAATTACATGTTGCCAAACCCTGAAAGCGCGGCAACTCGCGGGAGCGTCACACAACACACCTGCTCCACCGCCCTCCTCCAGCCAGACTCCGCTCTGCCCGCGCTCCACGCGGCAGTTATCATACTGAAGATCCTAAACACTTTGGTTCTCCACACGACCTATCGATGTAATCGTTCGATAGCATAGTTTTCCCTAGGCAAGATCCAGCGTAAAAATAATAATAATATTTACAAAACAAACCAATTATACATCGACATAAATGCATAAATACATACATACAAATTGTAAAACAATTACAATATATGAAGACACAGAAATGTCATTTTTTCAGGTAACAAAATAAGGAAAAAATTTATACTGCAATGGATGGAAATAGGAGGATATGCATTTCCGGCGTTACAAGTACTACAACAAAATTTAATTTAAGATCAATACTCGATATAAATGGTATTATGGCTTGTTTATAGCATTTAGTCTCTTCTCCTTAACAATCCTCATTTCATACCTTCTGCAACTGATCATCATTTTGGCATGATTTCAATTTTATTGTACCCCAGTACAGCCGTAATAAATTATAAGTAGGCCTTTGGACTTCCGATCACTTTAAAACTGTTACCAATAAGACTCCGTAATAGCGGATTCCATCCGACTTTCATCTGTTTCCAAAACTTAAAGAACACCTTCGAGGACCTCACTTTAATAGTAATGAAGTGGGGCAAGTAGAGGTGAGGTTGTGACTCTGTCAACAAAGTCAGACTTCCTACAGTGGCGTTATCAAAAAACTGGTCTCTCGTCGCCAGCGTGATATTTGTTCGTCGCCAGCGCAATTCTCGTTTGTACGTACACACCTAGTTACGATTTAACAGTTGTAGAAGCGCAGTTTCTCTGCTGAGATAAGCGAGCGGGCGAGCCCAGGCCTACCTTCGTGACGCACGCGCCGCGGCCTGTCTTTTTCTCGTGGGCCTCGTGCGGTGACGGACAGCGCGCGGTGACTCACAGAAGCATCGGAGCGCGTGGCGTGTCGCGGCGGGCTGCGACTCCGTTTTAAATCGCGCCCTCGGCGCCGCCATTGAATGCCCCCCGTTCATGCTCGTGACACTCGTCACAACGCGCCGACGTCAATTAAAAAACCTTTTCTGCAGCTGCCTTCTCCCCGTTCCGCCGAGCGCGCAGCTTTCTTCCGCGGTCTCGCGCTAATGGCGCCGCCCCCAGACGTCTGCAGTCGGACAAACCATTCTCTCTGTTCCTATTAATCACCCTCGCTTCAGCTCAACCGAATAACATTCGAGCCACGTGTGAAACATCCGTTCACTCACAGATCTATCTTAGGATTGAGACATGAAGGTTATGCTGTAAATAATCTCCGTTTCACTGCGAATAAAAAGGCGATAGAAACGAATACTTAGCTGCGAATATGAGCCAAGGACGAATGAAAAATAGATGACAATTGTGAAGAACGGCAGAAACGTTGGCTAATATGCCTTTATTATAATTATTTTTATTTATTTATTGTTTAGTCATCACTCTTCTGACAGGTTTTGTGCGGCCCGCCACGAATTCCTGTTCTGTGTCAACCTTCTCATCTCAGAGGAGCACTTGTAAAATGCGTCCTCAGTTATCTCTGTCTTCCTCTACAGTTTTTGCCCTCTACAGCTCCGTCCAATACCGTGGAAGTTACTCCCTGATTCCTTGACAGATGTCCTACCATCCTGCCCCTTCCTCTTGTCAGTGTATTCCACATATTTCTTTCCTCTCCGATTCTGCGCAGAAACTCCTCTTTCCTTATCTCATCAGTCCATCTAATTTTCAACACTCGTTTGTAGTACCACACCTAAAATGCTCCGATTCTCTTTTTTTCCGGTTTCCTCACAGATCACGTTTCACTACCATATTGTGCTCCAAATGTATGCTCTCAGAAATTTCTTCCTCGGCCGGCAGGAGTGGCAGAGCAGTTCTAGGCGCTTCAGTCTGGAACCGAGCGACCGCTACGGTCGCAGGTTCGAATCCTGCCTCGGGCATGGATTTGTGTGATGTCCTTAGGTTAGTTAGGTTTAAGTAGTTCTAAGTCTAGGGGGCTGATGACCTCAGCAGTTAAGTCCCACAGTGCTCAGAGCCATTTGAACCATTTTGAATTTCTTCCTCAAGTTAAGGTCTATTCCTATTACATGTAAACAACTTGATATGGTCAAGAACACTCTCTGAAAAAGCTATTGTCTACAATAAGGCATTCCCCCTGTATGACTGTAAGAAATGCAGAACAATATACAATATATCCCAGAAGGAAAGGTCAATATTCATGGATATGACAGGAACGGCCATTCCAAGCCAAAACGTCTGGTACACATGGATTCTAAAAAGCATACCTTAAGAGATATGAGCACTTCTTCGTCTTCAATATTGTAAAACAAATCTTTTCTACTGTATCCTCTTTGCCTTCCATGTTTTGGGAGGATGTTGTAATGGACCAAAACAAGAGAAAAATTGCGTGCTGCATATGGCTCTGAAATGCATAATGCTATGAGCATTTGTTCAATAGAAGAGATGCGTTTCGCAGTACTGAACATGAACAAGTGTTCATAACAATTAAGATATACACTACAGAGCCCATTTTTACTGGACACTTTTTTCTTGTTATGGTCCATATCACCGCCTCTCAAAGTGTGGAAAGCAAAGAATTTTCATTAGACGAGATTTGTTTCACTGACCATTCCTCCGGGAATACCCTGTAGAGTCTTTGTAGAGAAATGCTCTTCAAACATGCCCTTCAAACACTTCATTGGGTTCCAATACAGAGCACTAGCAGGGCTACATTTAGTGTTACGAAGTCACTCCCCAGCAAAAAATGCTATGTAAAGGAGTCTTCCTACGTATTGATATTCATAGCATCTTATGATGTTCAAAAATCATTTAAAAAATGAGGGAATAATGAAGTGTTGACTCGCGAAATTTCGAAATGAAAATGAAAGGCAAAACTTTAACAATAGTTAACATAGAATACAAAATCAAATGTGCAAAGTTTAATGATGGTCAACGAAAGAGAATGGCGTCTGCTATGGGTTGTCAATAGGAAGTACCTCAGCATTCGCCGACAATAATTTGAGAAAACTATGGTAAACCCACATGAGAATTAGGTAAACAAATCTATATCCTCTTTACATACACAATGCATTCACTAACTCACAAATTATAATAATATAAACAAGCATGTGTAAAGAGCTTATGTGCGAACAATCTGCTCTATCATTCCATTTATTTCACTTATTAGTTCTATAGTTACGCTTCTGCCGCCTTTTTCTCGAAGTACAAAGCTTTATTGCGAAAAACTTAACAAAAATTATGATTCAAAGTACTGGCAATCACTGGCGACAACTTTTCCCCACCTGTCAGGCAGCGTACGAATCCCGCGGTGAAAGAACTGGGCGTCTTTTGAGATGTGCTGATCAGTCATGCCGTGAGCTATTGATCGAAAAAGGCGGTAGCTGGAGGGAGCAATATCTGGAGAAAAGGCGGGTGGGGTGCGACTTCCCATTTCAACTTTTCCATGTGTGTTTTGACGGGTTTTGCGACATGGAGTCGAGCACTGGTCATGCTGCAAAATTACCTTTCAAGTTTATCGCTGTATTGTGGCCGTCTGTCTTTCAGTGCTCCACACTTGTTCTGTTTACACTTCAGTCTTAACCTATATGCAATGAGTGATGCGAGCAGTCTACGCTGACGACACCGTAGTCTAGTTGTGTGCGTTCTGTCTCTAACTGGAAACCGAGGCAACTGAAAACGACATCGCCTGAGGAGCCTTCCTGTCTACATTCATAGACTGATACGTTACCACATCGCACTCGATCCAGATCTTTGGGATACGGACCATGGCCCGTTGTTAGGAGGACCGTACCTCGAGTAGGGGCAATGTGGCACAATCTGACCCTGTTCCTAAGGCTCGGGAATATGCTGTACACCCGCCTTGGAGTGCTTCTAGTGTCTCTGTGAGGCTGTCATTCATCTAACTTCCAGACTTGCGTCTTTTGTCAGTAATATGAGCTCCTTTGGCCTCGTACACACGGCCATATTGTTTACGCCCCAACCAATACGCTGCCCTGTACCGTACCACGATGTCCATCGGATATATTCCGAGAGTCATCAGTAAACCGTCTACAGGTGTAGTGTGAAAGGCACCGGTGAGCTTAAGAAGTACGCTCCGCCATGTTCGCCATAGTACAGTTCTGTAGCGTTACAGTCGAAGGCGATGCGCCCAGACACTGGCTTTTTGATATGATCGCACCACATGCAGCCGTAATTTGTAGTAGGCTGTGTCAGCACAGGCAGTCTTATGCAAAATTTTACAATCTTTCTCAGTGACAGATTTTACATGTTCTAGGAAGTTCGTTTCCTCATCCAGAAGAGAGCCTAGATACCAGCAAATAGTAATAGAGGCTAAGTCGATCCCCAGGCGAAGGAAGTTTTCCGTTTAGTAGTAAGTTGTAAGGTGGCATTAATTTCGCACCTTACAGGAACTCAACCACATACTTTGAAGTGATCTACAAACACAATTAGGTATCATGTGATACGTTGTACATCGTATATATGAATATATAAAGGAGACTGACATTGTCATGTACGTCTTGTAAATAATTGTTAACGCATATTGCATGAAAGGTGACGGAGTGCCTTTATTATAAAAACGGCGTAGTGAATGATTGCCTACACCAACAGAGGTTGGAACGCCAGAAGAGATGAAAGGGCAGGCAGAACTCAAGCTCTGAGTGGAAGGCCCGCACAGGTGTTGGTCCTGCTTAAACACAGGAAGTAGCTTGACGGACGTCGTGGCAGCTGAGCTCTGGTGCACAATAGGGTGACGGCTGGCCGCTATTGTAGTAGGGGCCGGAAGGATAACCAGATAATACTTCCGAACACTGGAAATCTTGGACGCAGGTGAGAGGAACGAAGAAGCAGTACCTCGGAAACTACACAGGCTGGGTTGCTTCCAAGGATTTTTACTCAGAAGTACGAGTTTTTCCTCGCAAACATTCCGCGCTGGACGACAAAAGACTAAAATATGGTTGGTCGGCGTTCGGAAGAATCTGTAGAGAGGGAGAATATTTCGTGGTTTCGGGAATATGATTAGATTTCGGAATTACGATAGTGGGGAGCCGAGCCTTGCTGGGAAGTCAGCGCTGGAGGCATGGTATTCTGTTGTGAGCGTCCGTGTGTGACGGTTGCTCGATATCAACTTTGTTAGTACAGACGGTCTTGCTGTCTTTGCTCTCAGGAGAGTTTATAGTTAGAACAGTTAGGCACTGTACTGTTGCGAACCTATACGATTCTGGACTTCACCTCTGGGCTGGAACTTGGAAGTCGTCGTTGAGTATGCAGCATTCAGTAATTGAGAGCACTTCCTCTGCCTATACTTACGTTGAGATGTTATCTGAACTCCGTCCTTGTGGCTGGGAGTTCGCGTTCCTCGTCTGTAGAACACAGAGAGGATAAGACAGTATTAGAGTATATTAGTCAGAGGACCGCCTTCTGCCGTCCTAGTGTTTGAAAGAGTTTATTTGCGGCTGAGTTCTTCCATCGTCACAGACGAGTACGAGAACCATCACTTCGATGCACTGGACGCAGTAAATATGGTGATATCGCAAATTGCTTCGGCTTATTAGGGCTATAAAAGCTAAACAGCTGTGATCAAGTTAGTTTATTTCTACTGAGGTTCCACACCATCGTAAATCGTCTTTGATATTAGTGTCTTCTAGTGTTTGTTACGTATTGAAATTAGATCGCGCAGTCATAATAAGGGTCAGAATTGGGCAATTGACTAGTAATTTTACTTAGGAAATGTAAACTTCGTAAGATAAAGGTTTTTTTAAGCTACAATAAATATATAAGCAGGAACAACGTTTATCATTTCTTAGTATTAATTGCCTTAATCATATATTTATGTTTAGGTTGTAATTTATATGTTATAGTCCATTAAGAGATCCTAAGATCTGCGTCAGGGGGTAGTCAGACAGGGCCAAATCTTCATTTTAGCGTTTATTATTTTCCGTTGCGCACATTTATTTTTACACTCACCAGGAGTAGCGTCTTGGATTTGACTTACTCTGCCAGGATCCTACTTAGACTCTTCTGCTAGTATTCACAAAGTGGTTATAAACCTCGGAAATTTTCAAAAAAAGTTTTTCCTATTTAATGTTTAGGTGTTATTGATAGTGATCACCAGCTTAAAAAACTAAAAAGAACAGCTCAATGTGGTCATAAGGTCGAGGCGCGCACGTCTGCTTTCATGCCCCACAGCTAATTCGCTGCAAATAATTATCTGTAGCTGCGATCCTATAGAATTGCGAGTTAATAAAATACACACAAATACAAAATAATAGTTAAAGGAATAATATAATAGCAAGTGTTCTATTTTAACGTGTGTAATGGATGTAGACGAGAGAGAATTGTGTCGGATAGTGTTGATTCAAGAAAGCTCACCTCAAATAAAGTGGAAGTCACCCTGCGATATTCCGTTAAAATACAGACAGAAAATTCCCTTACCAAGTTACTTTGAGGGTTACAAGAGTAGTAGCAAAATCCCCAAACTAAATAGTCATCAAAGAAACACGAAAACTACGTCCATTTCGTAATCACCAGCTCAAAACAGTTCAGAATTCACCGTGATGATTTACAGATTATCACACGCGATACAAAAAATACTAACTCATATTCTATCCTCAGTTACGTAATGCAAGCGGAAAAAAATTGTGTCTTATTCTGGGGCATATTCAGATCTCTCGTGAGCTAGATTCCCGTCAAAAGTCAGTGTGTTACAGCGGCCGTTCACCGCCCACAATTAAACACCTGTACGACTCAATCACGCATGTTAGCATAGTTAGTGCTACCTTCTTCCAGCAATCGATACAAAGTGTCAGAATCGCACCGCTGAACTCTTCACTTCTAAAGTTCCAGCCTCTGCTTGACTCGCTTTGTGTGCCGCTCTTGTCTGTTTTCCATTGGCTAAAGGCCGACCCCACCAAAAATACATTGTTCTTAAGCTCTGCAGACATGATTTGATTCAACTTGACCACTTCCGGGACTAAACTAATGTATTACAACAATACCTAAGCAAAGAAATGTTACAAATGTTCGGTCACACTCAGGTCACTCACAATAATTACAAATAAAGGTTTGTCCATAAATAAAGAAGCTTGTATTCTTGCGCAAGTGCGCCCACGCTTAATAAGAACGAACTGTCGTTAAATTTTGTTTAAACAATGATTTATGACTTCCTGACAGAACTGTCTTTTGGTTCTCTTTTCAATGGCTGTGTCCGCTAACACATGCGACTGACTGCATCTAAATTAACACAGTTTTTTAATAGCTCTTGAAATGAACATTTGAATAAATTTACTGCCAAAATAGTATACTTACATTAAATAAATACACTATTATGCCAAAATACACTCCTGGAAATTGAAATAAGAACACCGTGAATTCATTGTCCCAGGAAGGAGAAACTTTATTGACACATTCCTGGGGTCAGATACATCACATGATCACACTGACAGAACCACAGGCACATAGACACAGGCAACAGAGCATGCACAATGTCGGCACTAGTACAGTGTATATCCACCTTTCGCAGCAATGCAGGCTGCTATTCTCCCATGGAGATGATCGTAGAGATGCTGGATGTAGTCCTGTGGAACGGCTTGCCATGCCATTTCCACCTGGCGCCTCAGTTGGACCAGCGTTCGTGCTGGACGTGCAGACTGCGCGAGACGACGCTTCATCCAGTCCCAAACATGCTCAATGGGGGACAGATCCGGAGATCTTGCTGGCCAGGGTAGTTGACTTACACCTTCTAGAGCACGTTGGGTGGCACGGGATACATGCGGACGTGCATTGTCCTGTTGGAACAGCAAGTTCCCTTGCCGGTCTAGGAATGGTAGAACGATGGGTTCGATGACGGTTTGGATGTACCGTGCACTATTCAGTGTCCCCTCGACGATCACCAGTGGTGTACGGCCAGTGTAGGAGATCGCTCCCCACACCATGATGCCGGGTGTTGGCCCTGTGTGCCTCGGTCGTATGCAGTCCTGATTGTGGCGCTCACCTGCACGGCGCCAAACACGCATTCCATCATTGGCACCAAGGCAGAAGCGACTCTCATCGCTGAAGACGACACGTCTCTATTCGTCCCTCCATTCACGCCTGTCGCGACACCACTGGAGGCGGGCTGCACGATGTTGGGGCGTGAGCGGAAGACGGCCTAACGGTGTGCGGGACCGTAGCCCAGCTTCATGGAGACGGTTGTGAATGGTCCTCGCCGATACCCCAGGAGCAACAGTGTCCCTAATTTGCTGGGAAGTGGCGGTGCGGTCCCCTACGGCACTGCGTAGGATCCTACGGTCTTGGCGTGCATCCGTGCGTCGCTGCGGTCCGGTCCCAGGTCGACGGGCACGTGCACCTTCCGCCGACCACTGGCGACAACATCGATGTACTGTGGAGACCTCACGCCCCACGTGTTGAGCAATTCGGCGGTACGTCCACGCGGCCTCCCGCATGCCCACTATACGCCCTCGCTCAAAGTCCGTCAACTGCACATACGGTTCACGTCCACGCTGTCGTGGCATGCTACCAGTGTTAAAGACTGCGATGGAGCTCCGTATGCCACGGCAAACTGGCTGACACTGACGGCGGTGGTGCACAAATGCTGCGCAGCTAGCGCCATTCGACGGCCAACACCGCGGTTCCTGGTGTGTCCGCTGTGCCGTGCGTGTGATCATTGCTTGTACAGCCCTCTCGCAGTGTCCGGAGCAAGTATGGTGGGTCTGACACACCGGTGTCAATGTGTTCTTTTTTCCATTTCCAGGAGTGTATGAAGTATTCATGCTGTATCCATTTGCTGTGTAATTGTGGAGTTTACGATGTTCTGCGTAATGAAAAAGATATAAGAGATGTCGTAAATCAATAAATAAAATAGATACAGATACGTAGCTTTCGCGAATGACAGCTATAGTGCAATGCTATCGTCTGAGATATCGTATGTTGAAATCGCATGAAGCGTTTAAAAGTTGTTAATTCTGAGGTTCATTGCGAAAATGTTTATCACAGTGAAATATTAACTTTCATAGTTCTAAAGATATTGGAATATTGTTGTGTCATTGGATGCGCCTCATTTTTCGAAGATCACTGGTGTATTAAGATTTGCGTTATTATTTGACAGTAGGTTATTACAGACTCCCAAGGAGCACTAACATGCCATCTTTCAGTTCGTCTCAAAGTCTGCCATTGGTGGCACTCCGGGTTCTGCTAAACGAGCGGCCATTGTCGAGCACCCCACTTTTGGTATTTACCCACATCCGGGCTACAATGTTTGTCTTCATCCTGGACTGGCCTGGAGCGACCGCTGTGGCCCGCCCTGCGACCCAGATCTGCTAACGTTCAGCTGTACACCAGATACGCCTTTTTACCTCGTAGCGATTCTGGGAGACCGGTTAGCTCGCCTAAATAGGTGTAACATTACAACAGCATTCGTCTTTGTCTCAGATCTCGCCCTGGAGTCCACAGGCACAACTATTAGGATGTCATCCACTATGCAACCACGCCTTGAACAATATCTGCTCCAACAGGGGCTCAATACTAAGATCCCAGAACAAAGAACCACTTAACGGAGCCTTGCAGACAACCGTTCCGTTGGTCTTTTTTTTTACCGTGCTCTGTCCCGCAATCCACTGTAAGCTGTGTCCACTGCAATAATCGACGAAGTTCATTTACCGACATTTGGGAACCAAATGGCTCTGAGCACTATGGAACTTAACATCTGTGGTCATCAGTCCCGTAGAACTTAGAACTACTTAAACCTAACTAACCTAAGGACATCACACACATCCATGCCCGAGGTAGGATTCGAACCTGCGACCGTAGCAGTCGCGCGGTTCCGGACTGCGCGCCTAGAACCGCTAGACCACCGCGGCTGGCATTTGGGAACCCCGAGATATCTGAGGTGTGTGAAAATCGCAGACCACCAAAGATCATTGAATGCGCCTGCGACGTCACACGAGCACAACTGCGCACTAATACCTCGCAGTGGAATTTTCTACAATCAGGAGAGCTATATTAACCTCATCATGTCTAGATTTACCTTTTCTCAATCCATACTGGAACTCGTTCAGACCTAAGAGCACCCTTGCGCTGGATTGCAGGCGAGAGTGCTATAAGCGGCCTGTATACCTACTAATCAGATGGTAGAGCCACTACTGAAGTAAAATCCCAAACAATATTTTCACTAATGAGACGACAATCAAATAAAAAGGTGTCCCCTAAACCTATACCCATCCGACCCTAGCAGTAAATGTCATACGGGGAAACACTGCAGGCCGGCCGCGGTGGCCGTGCGGTTCTAGGCGCTCCAGTCCGGAGCCGCGCTGCTGCTACGATCGCAGGTTCGAATCCTGCCTCGGGCATGGGTGTGTGTGATGTCCTTAGGTTAGTTAGGTTTAAGTAGTTCTAAGTTCTAGGGGACTGATGACCACAGTTGAGTCTCATAGTGCTCAGAGCCATTTGAACCATTTTTGAAACACTGAACCTTAATCCTTTTAAAGGAAGAAGAATGCGACGGCGTGTGTGTAGTAAAATTCCAGTTGCAACAGAATGCTGTCATAAAAGAACTACAGTGCTTTTCCTTTTATGTTGCCGCTTATAACTACGTTCCTTTTAAGAATTATGATTTTTCACAACTAGCAGTTAATCTAGAACATTTTAAGAATTTTAAATTTTAAATATTGGTGATCTATGTCATATACCTACTCAGGTACTATTTTAGGAATTTTAAATTTTGAGTGTTTTCATCCATGTTATTTACTTAAATAGTTTTTATAAATGCTTTATTTTCTCTTCAGATCTGAAGTTAATCATTAAATGTCACTGGAACGAGTTATCAGGTGTGACTAGTTACAACCGATACTGTTACAATAATTCTTTTAAAAAATACACTGATAGAAAAAAATTGCAACACCAAAAAGTAATTAATGTAGAGTAATAAGGTTTCGAGAATACATTTGTTGAGGTAACACATGATTAACATTGCAAGATCACAGGTTAATGTAAGCGCTAGATAAGCCACTGCAGGCCGGATGGAGGGGCCGAGCGGTTCTAGGCTCTCAAATGGCTCTCAAATGGCTCTGAGCACTATGGGACTTAACATCTTAGGTCATCAGTCCCCTAGAACTTAGAACTACTTAAACCTAACTAACCTAAGGACATCACACAACACCCAGCCATCACGAGGCAGAGAAAATCCCTGGCCCCGCCGGGAATCGAACCCGGGCGTGGGAAGCGAGAACGCTACCGCACGACCACGAGAACCGAGCGGTTCTAGGCGCTACAGTCCGGAACCGCGCGACCGCTACGGTCGCAGGTTCGAATCCTGCCATGGGTCTGTGTGATGTCCTTAGGTTAGTTAGGTTTAAGTAGTTCTAAGTTCTAGGTGACGGATGACCTCAGAAGTTAAGTCCCATAGTGCTCAGAGCCATTTGATTTAAGCCACTTCAAATGAGAAATGGCGGTACATTACTAACCGGTGTAAGAGCCAGAATGCTGAATGCAAGTATAAAAACGTACATGCTGGTTGTCCGTTTGTGGGATGGAGTTCCATGCCTGTTGTACTTGTTTTGTCAATACAGGCATGGCTAAAAGAAATTTAAATGTGTGAATTCCTAAGGGACCAAACTGTTGAGGTCATCGGTCTCTAGACATACACACTACTTAATTAACTTCTACTAAGAACAACGCACACACCCATGCCCGAGGGCGGACTCGAACCTCTGGCGGGAGGGGCCACGCAATCCGTGACATGAGGCCTCAACCCGCGCGGCCACTCCGCGCGGCAGGGATGGTTAATGCTGGTTGCGGATGACGCTAGAGTTATCGTCTGATGATCTCCCAAATTTGCTATATTGGAGAACAGATCTGGTAATCGAACAGGCCAAGACAACATGTCGACACTCTGTAGAGCATGTTGGGTTGCAATAGCGGCATATGGGTAAGCGTTATCTTGCTGGGAGACACCCCGTGGAATGCTGTTCGTGAATGGCAGCACAACATGTCTAATCACCAGACTCACTTAAAAATTTGCAGTCAGGGTGCGTGAGACCACCACGAGAGTCTCCTGCTGCTGTACGAAATCGCACACCAGACCATAACTACTGGTGTAGTTCCAGTCTAACATGCAGATAAGTTTGTTGTAGGCCCTTAAATGGCCTACTACTAACCAACACACGGCCATCATTAGCACCGTGCAGAACCAGCTTTCTTCAGAAAACACAAGTTCCCCACCCAACCTTCGAATGAGCTCTCCCTTGACACCACTGAAGACGCAAATGGCGGTGGTTTGGGGTCAGTGGAATGCGTGCTACAGGGCGTCTCGCTCAGAGTTGTCGTTAAAGTAATCTACCTGTAATAGGTCGTTGTGTCACTGAGGTGCCAACTGCTCCTCAAATGGCTGCTGCAGATGCAGTACAATGCGCCAGAACCATACGACGAACACGATGTACCTTCCCTCTCGGTAGTGCCACGTGGCCGTCCGGAGACCGGTCGTCTTGTGACCGCCGCTGCCAGCAGCCATGTACAGTGGTTACATTCCTACTAAATCTTTCTGCAATATCGTGGAAGGAACATCCAGCTTCTCGTAGCCCTATTACATAACCTCGCTCAAACTCAGTGACGTGTTGATAATGATATTCAAAAATGGTTCAAATGGCTCTAAGCACTATGGGTCTAACATCTGAGGTCATCAGTCCCCTTGACTTAGAACTACTTAAACCCAACTAACCTAAGGACACCACACACATGCATGCCCGAGGCAGGATTCGAACCTGCGACTTAGCAGCAGTGCGGTTCTGGACTGAAGCACCTAGAACCGCTCGGTCACAGTGGCCGGCGATAATGATGTTCAAAATGGTTCAAATGGCTCTGAGCACTATGGGACTTAACTGCTGTGGTCATCAGTCCCCTAGAACTTAGAACTACTGAAACCTAACTAACCTAAGGACATCACACACATCCATGCCCGAGGCAGGATTCGAACCTGCGACCGTAGCGGTCACGCGGTTCCAGACTGTAGCACTTAGAACCGCACGATAATGATGTCTTTGATGCTATAAAGGCATTTTTGACTAACATTCAACTCACCACGTCCATTCTCAAAGGTAACTGACGCTCACGGCCATTAACTCTTACGTGATTGGAGCGAAATCTGAACAGACACCTTTCAAATGTAGTAACACCAGCTTCCGTATACAAGTAGGTGGCACAAATCCTGGTTGTTGCTGCGATTTTTCCCCGTCAGTGTATACACAGCTGTGGAATCTCTCGTGACAATATGTAATTCATTATCATACTAAAATACTCAGAATACTGAAAAACCTCCACGTTTAGATTCACTCAGTGTAACACTCAAGTGGTTGATAAGGTAGCGGAAAATGAGGGCATCAAAACAAAAGTAGAATTGGTGAACTCCGTTTTTAAGTATTCCTTTACAAAATATGTCCTAGTTTTGATTCTCGCTGCACTGCAAGGATGCGTGACATGCCACACTCCTTTTAAGTGGTGGAGTATCGGAGGTGATCCGCAAAACTACCGTCAAATGTCACTGAGCTCCAGATGTTATAGAACCGTGTAGCACATTCTCATCTCACGCATAAAGAAGTATCTCAAACAGGATGATGTTCTCCATGCCAGTCAGCATGAATTCCGATAGTATCGATCATGCGAAACCAAATTACCGCTCCGCTCATGTGAAAGCCATGCATCAAGGCAATCAAATGGATACAGCTTTTCTTGACTTCCGGAAAATGTTTGAGTGTGCACCACGCCTACGTTTTTAACGAAAGTACCATCTTATGGGAAATCAAAGGCGAACTGTGACTGACTTGAGTGCTTCTTGGTAGAGAGGACACAGAATTTAATACTGGATTAAGTGTCGCCTAGTTATATTAATTGGAAGTAATTTTAAGCGTGTCCCAGGGAATGTAGTGGGTGGCGCTTTTTCTTCGTGTTGTATATTAATAACCTGGCAGACATTATTAATAGCAACATGCGACTTTTCGCAGATTATACAGTTATTTATAATGAAATACCATAAGAAAAGCACCGCACATATATCCAATCAGATCTAGATAGGATTCAAAGTAATGCGAAGATCGGCAACATCAGGAATGAAAAAATTATACACAAAATGCATACAGGTAATATCCTATGACTAAAATTCCAGTGGGTCACAAAATGGCATCAGCCAACTCATGCAAGAAACTGGACGTACCAGCTTGTGGAGATACTGTTCAATGCAACTATCACGTAGGCTTAAGTTTGGGTAAAACAGGTGCCAGACTTTGATTCATTGGTTGGATACTGGTAAAATGCAGTCAGTCTGCAAGGAGAATGCTTAGAAAAAACGGTTTTGCTGCGCCTCCTACGGTATTATTCTAAATGTGTGGGACCACACCAAGAAGCAGTACCAGAGGATACTGAAATTAAATATGGGGCAGTCAAATGAAAACGAGACAATAAAAAAAATAAGTAAACTATTTATTACTTCAAAAATAATCGCCATAATTACATTTATCTGACTGTGAGACAACACGGTCAGTGCCTTGATGGAAAAATGTTTGCGGTTTCCTGCGGGAGCATCATTGCTCCCAGGCGTGCATCTCTCCTTCCGAAGCAAATCGTCGGCCACGAATGTCGTATCTCAGGGCTCCAAAAACATGGAAATCGTATTGGAAGAGATAGTAATTGTATGGAGAATGTGTAAGGGCTTCCCAGCGAATCTTCTGCAGAGTAGTCCAAACAACCTGCAACAGAATCAAGCCGTCCGTCAACATTCCTGAGCGTTTGGACTTGATGGTGCGCTTCAGTTTCTTGCAAAATGTCCACGTACCGCTGTGCGTTAAATGTTCTCTCTCCCCATGCGATTTTCATATTTTTGGGGTCCTGAAGAAAGACATTCGTGAGCGTAGATTTGCTTCGGACGAAGAGTTGCACCCCTGGGTACAATCATGGCACCGTAGGCACATTTTCCACGAAGGCATTGACCATCTTGCCTCACAGTCGGATAAATGTATTAACAAATATGGCTAGCACTTTTGAAATAATAGTTGCTTACTTTTATTCCGTCTGCCTCGTTTTGATTCGACTGCCCCTCATATTATCAATTGATGAGCATTCTTTCTTTGCAGAGTTTAATGTTCTAGAGCGACGACTTTATTGTACAGGGTGCACCATTTATCTTGACCACCCAAAATAACTGTTTGCCCAGATGCAAATTACAAAATGTTTCAGGCAAATATTCCCTGGCCGTCCGGGGGACATCAATCAGCATGATTGCCTTCATTGTAGCTTTGTTTTTTACAAAGGTATGAACTGTGATATGACTTTTTTAAATGGCGCCCTGTATTTTTTATTCGTTAATTCATTTCCTCTCCTAAAGACCTTATCAAAAATGTATCACAGTGTACCATTCACTGAAACACAACGTTATTTATTACTCGTACGTAACATAACATTGACGTTGACGCTCCCAGCGCTTAGTGCAGGTACTCTGGGTAATGAAACACATCCACGTGCTGACGATGACAGAGGACAAATGTAAACATAAGTAGAATGCACACCCGGCATTCCCTCAACCATCGTCAGTTGAAGAGTTGTGTGAGTAGAATGCACACCAACGAAGAGAAGGTAGAAATGCTACTCATCTATGGGGAATGTAAGTTAGCAGAACAGTAATTGCAATACTGTTTTCTTATGTAAGGGTACTTTTAGTACTGTAGTTAGTCCTTTTAAGTACTGTTGTGTAGAGTAGGCACACGGTAAAGGCTGTCCTTCCTACAAACTGCATTGACATAACTTTTCTTTTATTGTTGTTGTTGTTGTTGAAGGTAGGCGAAATGCTACGCTGGCAGCGGAACTGTACAGAGAGCGATATGCCGACAAGAACCCACCATCCCGACGGATGTTTTCTCGTCTTGTTGCGATGCTTCAGGAAACGGGAAGTTTCAACCCACGACAACACAATTGTCGTAACACTCGCACAGATGAAGATGCCGAAGTTACTGTTCTCGTTTCCGTTGGTACGAATCCACATGTGAGCACACGACTGCATGAACACGAGATTGGCATTTGTAAGACCAGTGTGCATAGTATTCTTACACGTCACCGGTTCCATCCTTACCATGTACACCTACACCAAAAATTACAAGCGAATGATTTCCAGAATCGTCAGTGGGCACAGCAGCATATCCTCGCCAACCCGAACTTCTTCTCCAATGTTCTATTTACCGATGAATGTTTATTTTCAAACAAAGGACAGTTAAAGACAAGGAACATGCATTATTGGTCCAGCGACATCCCACGATGGCTTAGACAGGTGGAACATCAGCGTCAATGGAGAGTTAACGTCTGGTGTGCGATGCTTGGTGCTACAATTATTGGCCCTTATTTCATCAATGGTAGTCTACACAGCATAGCGTATGCCAACGTCCTCAGACGAATTCTTCCTCCTCTTCTGGATGAAGTGCCGCTAAGAACCAGAGTGCTTACGTGGTATCAACACGATGGATGTCCAGCACATAATGCCTTGCCTACACGTCGTGTTCTGAACCGAAGGTATCCTGCCAGATGGATTGGTCGAGGCGGAACACTTACTTGACCTGCTAGGTCTCCTGATTTAAAATGTGTGTGTGAAATCTTATGGGACTTAACTGCTAAGGTCATCAGTCCCTAAGCTTACACACTACTTAACCTAAATTATCCTAAGGACAAACACACACGCACCCATGCCCGAGGGAGGACTCGAACCTCCGCCGGGACCAGCCGCACAGTCCACGACTGCAGCGCCTGAGACCGCTCGGCTAATCCCGCGCGGCCCTGAATTAAATCCTCTGGACTTTTTCCTTTGGGGATGCGTTAAAGGCGTTGTCTATCGCGATATTCCAGCAACTCCAGAGGACATGCAGTAACGTATCGTGCTTGCTTGTAATTCTCTTCAGCAGGCAACACTGGAAGCTACAAATGATTCTTTCATTCAACGAGTGCACCAGTGTATCGGTGTCCAGGCTCACCGCTTCGAGCACGTTTGAATGTTCTACTTCTGGGAAATGGTACAGGAGAGTCAAAGTCAGTTTTTTGTTATGTTGTTACTTGGTTTTCATTTGTTGTCTGACAACTCCAGCAAGTGGACGAGTTTGTGATCCCGGGTTCAAAGTCAATGTTGTGTTATGTAATTAATAACGTTGTGTTTCAGTGAATGGTACATTGTGATACATTTTTGAATAGGTCTTTAGGAGAGGAAATGAATTACCGAATAAAAAATACAGGGTGTCATTTAAAAAAGTCATACCGCTGTGTGAAAAAACAAAGCTACAATGAAGGCCGTCATGATGATTGATGTCCCGCTGACGGCTAAAGAACATTTGCTTTGAACATTTTGTAATTTTCATCTGGACAAACAGTTATTTAGGGTGAGCAAGATAAATGGTACATCCTGTATACAGAGAAATCGGTTTCCGAATGGTATGGCAAAGTGAGCCATCGGTGACCTAATTTCAGGAAACTCAGAAACTTAGGGAAATAAAAAAAAATAATCCTGAATACGACTTCATAATGCCAGTTCATAATGTTCACAGATACCATCCTTTTTGGAAGAGGGACATAAATATAGCTAGCACGTTTTCAGCACATGGCACAGGCCAAAGGTCGGCGAGAGAAACAGTCTTTTTATCCACTTGTGATCCGTCATTCTCCCTGGGTTCTGTCAAAATCTGCCTTCCCTAAGGTTGTCAGCGAATGAATTTAAAAGTGCTTTCGTTTCACGACGGCTAAATTGGCGATACGACGTGAGCCTCGAATGTATCGGAAAGCAATCGATCATGCTGACAGGCCCACCGCATGTCGCGAACTTCTCACAATTCCGCGCGCTGCAACTGACGCCGCAAACGGCCTCGGACGTGAGTTATTGATGCGTTCGAACGCGTGACCCGCTCCCATGAGAAAACCGGACACGATTCTAATTCTGGAAGCTGGCCACAGTTGTCGCGCAGCGCTCGTCCATTCACTGAGATGACCCAGCACTTCCCAGTGCCACCGTCTGCTATCCCGTAACAACCTTTTTTGAGGTGCATACTACATGCGAATTCTGTCTGTAATTATGAAAGGAACAGTCTACGATATATTCAACTAATTAAAGATATGTAGCTTATTTTAAAGTATTGTTACTGTTAACCACTGTTATCGAGTACTTCTGACATTATGACCTTTGACGGGACACAACTGTAGCACTTGCACAAAATATTGATGACATATCTGCTCTTTTGTGTGTGTGTGTGTGTGTGTGTGTGTGTGTGTGTGTGTGTGTGTGTGTGCTTTCGTGTTTTTGACACTAGGCTTCGGCAATGAATCGTCAATGCAGTCATCTGTCTTATTGAATGGAATGACGTGACAGTCAAACTAAAAATTCAAAAGTGTAAAACGGTATCCACAGATCTGAGATATTCGATTACAAGATCCTTAAGTACATAACATTTTTTCAGTGTCTTGAGGCTACGGATAACTAAAGGAACTGTCCACATTTATGGCCGAACTTCACACTGTTTGCATATCTCTGACTGCAACTTCGTAAAAAGACGTCATAACTTTTTGTTTTTGCACTCACAATCCGGTGTCTCATTTGAATGGGAAAAATTAATAATCAACTCTGTCGCTGAGAATTGGTTTCAGTTTATCGTGTAGATAAAATCTATATCATTATTAGTTTAAGAAACATGCATTTACACTTTCTGGTCAAAAGTATCAGGACACGTATCAGTGGACATTAATGTGGGCGCGTCGACCTTTATGGCAGGTTGGACTCTTCAAATGATTCAAATGGCTCTGAGCACTATAGAACTTAACAACTGAGGTCATAAGTCCCCTAGAAATTAGAACTACTGAAACCTGACTAACCTAAGGACATCACACACATCCACACCGGAGGCAGGATTCGAACCTGCGACCGTAGCGGTCGCGCGGTTCCAAACTGAAGCGCAGAGAACCGCTCGGCCACTGTGGCCGGCGGTTGAACTCTCCTAGGGACAGTTTCAATGAGGTGCCTGAATCTCTGTGGGGCAATGGCAGCCCATTCTTTCTTATGATCCGAAGCCAGGCAAGGTAGTGGTTTCGGACGCTGGATCCGAAGCTCATCACAAAAGTGTCCTATTGGGTTCAGATCGGAACTCTGGGCACATCAGTCTATTTCAGGATGTTATTGTCCACAAACCATTGCCTCGCAGTTGCTGCTTTATGACAGGGTGCACTATCATGCTGATACAAACAATCGTCTCCGAACTGTTCCTCTACTGTACACAGTGCACAAAGCTGTAAAATCTGATCATATCCCTCCGCATTTAGCTTTTCTTAACCGCGAGAAACCTCCTCATACCGTAAAACCTTAGTATTTCACTGTTGGTACCAGACATGATGGCAGGTAGTGTTCTAGAGGCATTCGCCAAACCTAATCCGTTCCATTGAAGTGCCGCAAGGTATAGTGTGATTCATCATTTAAAATCACTCGCTTCCAGCCATCCACTGTCCAATGACATCGCTCTTAACACGTCCTCAAGTTCGCATAGCATCGTCTACAGAAATGTATGACTTGTGAGGAGCTGTGTGACCATTGTACTCATTCTTTTGTACTCCTGACACGTTCATTGTGCTAGTTTTGGAACTCACCAGTGATTTCTTCTGCTGATTTCACGCGACGTCAGTTTGTGACATCTGCATGGTTTTGCTTTAGCTGTGATTGTTCCTTATCGCCTCCACTTCACAGTCACACAACCAAAAGAGCCGATTTGGGCAGCTTTAGAAGGGTTTAAATGGCTCTGATGAATTTGTTAGTCAGGTGACATCCAATGACTTAGTCCACGTTCGAAGTCTCTGAGCGCTCCTGACCGAACCACTGTGCTGCTACTGGTTCCCTACTGACAACGCAATACACCCACCCCACCTCCTTTTACGCTGGTGCGTCCACCTCTCGCATCGTCGGGTGGTCCATTCCACTTACACAGGGGTGTCCATATTCTTTATATCAGATGGTGTATGTAGTTTCGTGCTACTACTGTGATGGACTTTTTCTTTTCGCATCGTATTCTGTTCGAACCTCTACTCTGCTGAAGATAGGAATCACTAACATGCACACTACCAGACTGTTCGTTTTATAACTTCAAAATAACTTTTTCTTATTGGAATACGATATTTATTTTTGTTCCAGATAGCTTTCATCTTTTGTATTAAATGGATCAACAGTGGATTTTTTTCTTTAAAATATAGTTTTGCTTTTATTTATGGTTACAGATTCGAAACAGTTCACATCATAATTTTTGCATGAATAAAATATTATTTACAGTTACTCTTCTGTTTTTCATAACATCATGTCATAAGTTAGGGTCTGTACTCCCATTACACTCCTAAAAATTGAAGCATTTTCATTTCGAGATCATACGATATTATAGTTTTCATTCTACGTTTTCTGTAAGCTAGTTTATGTGAAAAAATTAACTGATCTACTGTACGAATAATGAATCATTAAATCAATTAAACACTTCGCTACTGATCTGGAGAGAATGTCAGATTTATCTTAGAAAACTTTGAACATTATTTTCGTAACACTGTTTCTTCATTAACCATGACTTGTCATCTGTTTGTATCTATATATGTGTCACCAACATATTGTCTGTTCCTTTCCGCAACTGACACAATCATACACAAAATCTTGAATCAACCAATGCCCCATAAAAAAGCAGCACTTTGACACAGGATCCATAGTGTCAACACGGCACCACTAAACCGAAAACTGCCAAAATATGATCTGACTATATAATGTAGATAGCCACAACAATCAATGCAGTAGCGACAGTTACAAAACTAAACAACAAAATTAACAGGTGAACAGTAACAGCAAACACAAAGACACAAACAACAACACAACTCACCATAAACAAAGGCACTTAATATCACAAAAACAGCACAGAATAAACGGTACCATTAAAATTTAGAAACGCATATTCGCTCATAAACTCACCAACATTTTCAAAGGTTAAGGCATAAGCATAACATACAAAACAGACAGCCGTTTCCAAAAATACATTCCAAAACGAGCAAAAGATATAGATATATAGCAGAAAGCAGGTATATTTAAATTACAATGGGAGAAATGTGATGGGCAGCACATGGGGCAACAGGTAGGATGTTCGATATCTGACATAAAGAAAATTTGAGAGCCTTCAAATATGGGATCAATCCCACCTTAGAGAACATGTGTGCAAGGAAACCTCTGTGAAAGAAGGCATGAAAATAACCAGAATATACAACAAAAAACATCTTTTAACCTTACAAAAAAATCATCACATACGCAAAACCAAAGCAGAAAAGAAAATCCTTTTAATGACCAAATGAAAATGGCTAACAACTCACAGTTCACATTAATAGAGTAAATAATAGAGAACATCCCAACAGAAGGTGATCAGGGTAAAACCACACAATGCTCTTTGTTTCGGCGTATCGACAAGCGCCTGCACGAAGACGAAGATCGCAAGAGCAAAGAAGGCGGTGAGACGACGTCAGCCAATAGCTGATTAGGACTGCACCACGACAGATGCGCCCTCTAGCCAAAGAGAGTACAAGCGCCGCTCCTGCCAGCCTCGGCCGGACAGTGTTAGCACAGTACGATAGCAGTGACGTGTGATCCATACCCACTGCTTACATGGACCTTGTACACAGCAAAGGACTTTGATTGTTTGCATGTCGCCCATCGCTTGCGACACCATTGTAAATTCAAAGTTAAGTATTGGCTATCTTCTTTATTGTAATAAAAACTATTAATGTGATTTGCTCGAATTGTTGTATAGCATTCCGAGAACGCAAAATCCTTCAGCCACTCTATACGAGACGAGTGGGCAGGACCCCACAATTTTACCCTTACTCTTCTCTTATTTCCTTCCAATAAACGCTAAGCCAAAAATCAGATCGTCTGAACACCAAGACCCGCCCCTCCTCCACTAAACATTACACATTTCCTTGCGTTCGTTCTACGCACATATACTATTCCGAAAAACAAGAGTTTATACACATTTGCACACATGCTGTCTCCCGCTCTCTCTTTCCCTCCCTCCCTCCCTCCCTCCCCCCCCTCTATCTCGTATCTTTCTCTCTCTCTCTGTCTGCCTCCGTAGTGTAGCAATAGCATTACCGCCTACCACGCAGGGGCCCCGGGTTCGATTCACGGCAGAGGACTGGGTGTTGTGTGTCCTTCATCATCATTGACTCGTAAGTCGCCGACGTGGCGTCACCTAAAAAGGACTTGCAATACGGCGGCCAACAATGCCATACTATCATTTCTTTTCATTTCTCTCTCTCTCTCTCTCTCTCTCTCTCTCACACACACACACACACACACACACACACACACACGCACGCAACATATTTCTTACTTGAAGTGTTGAAATGGGGTTCACTAAACTTCGTGATGCCATTTGAGAAGTTACTTAAATGATAAGTAGCTACTTAAATGAATGAGATTTTCACTCTGCAGCGGAGTGTGCGCTGATATGAAATTTCCTGGCAGATTAAAACTGTGTGCCGGACCGAGACTTGAACTAGGGACCTTTGCCTTTCACGGGCAAGTGCTCTCACAAGAGAGTTTGGAAGGTAGGAGTCGAGGTACTGGCAGGAGTAAAGCTGTGAGTATGGGGCATGAGTCATGCTTGGGTACCTCAGATGGTAGAGCACTTGCCCACGAAAGGCAAAGGTCCCGAGTTCGAGTCTCTGCCCGGCACACAGTTTTAATCTGCCAGGAAGTTTCAGCTACTTAAATGATAAGTAGCGGCTCCAAAGCTCTCAAAGCGACAACAGTTTGTGTGCTGACCACATACACCTCCTTATATATGAGGATTATGTCATAAACAGAGGATGACATGGCAGCTGGTCAGCAATGTGTAGACCTCAGACTTTAATTTTTTGGGTAAGCGTTAATATGTATTAACTTTGGCACTTACTGTTGTTTTGTAGTCCTGCTCTGAGCCTTATGAGAAAGGTTATAAAGTTTCATGAAGTGATTTATTCAGCCTTTAGCATTTTTAGTGATCTGCCATTGTTTACCTCATTACTAAAACAGTTTATCATGATACGTTATTGTTTTTTATTATGTTGCGTAGCTGCAGCTTTGGGAGGTGCATGTAGACATAGAATCAGTCTGGGAATCAGCCAATGAAACTGGTTATACTTCAGTTCCTTTGCAACTGATGGATCAGTCACTATCTCATTTTCCACACTGTAAAGGTAAGGAGTGGATGGCCACTGCGATGGATCGTGCGACTGAGTTGTTAGCGTCAGGGAGCCAGTAGTTCACCATCTTGGGTGAGGTATCATTGGTACAGTGGATGGATGCCAGGTAGTCATCCGACATATCGACATGAAAACATCATTGTTAAGACATTCATTTACTGTCCAGAAAACTTCAACAATTGCGATGATACTCAAAGCATCCAACATCCGCTGGAAGTCAGCATTGGGCCGCCTGCTGAGAGGTGTACCCATCGGCAGGCAGCCAGTGGCGAGCACGAGCAGCGTTGCCCAACCAGTAGAGTGGCAATGGCAACAACTTGGCGAGGACGCTGATCACAGCAACACTGCGCAAGATAGGTTGTGGTGAGGTGTGCACAATCACGCTGTGGACCTAGCGTGAATGAGACAGCTCACAGCAGCAGCAGCAGTGTCTGCCCACATGAGAAGAGGCAGCCAGCAAGGAGTTTGCCCACATTAGCGATAGTAGCGGAACGGGTGCACGGCCTTGGGCGTGAACTGTAAACCTATAGGATAGAAGACCAACAGCATCTAAAGCAGGCCCTCAGATGGCCCACCAGCTGGAGATCGCTAAGTTGGCAGCACTTGATGCAGCGCACACGGCAGGGTCGCAGGTAGCAGCGGCGGAGGTCAATGATGGTGACTTGTTGATCTATGTACAGTCCTGGAAATTGAAATAAGAACACCGTGAATTCATTGTCCCAGGAAGGGGAAACTTTATTGACACATTCCTGGGGTCAGATACATCACATGATCACACTGACAGAACCACAGGCACATAGACACAGGCAACAGAGCATGCACAATGTCGGCACTAGTACAGTGTGTATCCACCTTTCGCAGCAATGCAGGCTGCTATTCTCCCATGGAGACGATCGTAGAGATGCTGGATGTAGTCCTGTGGAACGGCTTGCCATGCCATTTCCACCTGGCGCCTCAGTTGGACCAGCGTTCGTGCTGGACGTGCAGACCACGTGAGACGACGCTTCATCCAGTCCCAAACATGCTCAATGGGGGACAGATCCGGAGATCTTGCTGGCCAGGGTAGTTGACTTACACCTTCTAGAGCACGTTGGGTGGCACGGGATACATGCGGACGTGCATTGTCCTGTTGGAACAGAAAGTTCCCTTGCCGGTCTAGGAATGGTAGAACGATGGGTTCGATGACGGTTTGGATGTACCGTGCACTATTCAGTGTCCCCTCGACGATCACCAGTGGTGTACGGCCAGTGTAGGAGATCGCTCCCCACACCATGATGCCGGGTGTTGGCCCTGTGTGCCTCGGCCGTATGCAGTCCTGATTGTGGCGCTCACCTGCACGGCGCCAAACACGCATACGACCATCATTGGCACCAAGGCAGAAGCGACTCTCATCGCTGAAGACGACACGTCTCCATTCGTCCCTCCATTCACGCCTGTCGCGACACCACTGGAGGCGGACTGCACGATGTTGGGGAGTGAGCGGAAGACGGCCTAACGGTGTGCGGGACCGTAGCCCAGCTTCATGGAGACGGTTGCGAATGGTCCTCGCCGATACCCCAGGAGCAACAGTGTCCCTAATTTGCTGGGAAGTGGCGGTGCGGTCCCCTACGGCACTGCGTAGGATCCTACGGTCTTGGCGTGCATCCGTGCGTCGCTGCGGTCCGGTCCCAGGTCGACGGGCACGTGCACCTTCCGCCGACCACTGGCGACAACATCGATGTACTGTGGAGACCTCACGCCCCACGTGTTGAGCAATTTGGCAGTACGTCCACCCGGCCTCCCGCATGCCCACTATACGCCCTCGCTCAAAGTCCGTCAACTGCACATACGGTTCACGTCCACGCTGTCGCGGCATGCTACCAGTGTTAAAGACTGCGATGGAGCTCCGTATGCCACGGCAAACTGGCTGACACTTACGGCGGCGGTGCACAAATGCTGCGCAGCTAGCGCCATTCGACTGCCAATACCGCGGTTCCTGGTGTGTCCGCTGTGCCGTGCGTGTGATCATTGCTTGTACAGCCCTCTCGCAGTGTCTGGAGCAAGTATGGTGGGTCTGACACACCGCTGTCAATGTGTTCTTTTTTCCATTTCCAGGAGTGTATATTTGTAGACCTGTAGACCGTTGTAGGTCCTCCCTCGGAGCTGATGGGTCGCAGACTGTGACTGCTTTGACTATAAATGAACAGTATTTATACAAATCCCATAATGTCCATTTGGACATGCACCTTCTCAGCTTAGGAACCAGCAGGTGGGGTGACACTGTGCAGCCGACTATTAAACCAGGGGAGCAGTAGCACTGTCTGAGCCTTGCGTACGTCCTGTTGCTGTCCGCATTGTGCTTCACTAAGTACACTTCACCCTGTGCGTGGTCCAGTCGCCTTCTTGAGAAATTAAGATAGCATAGCGGACGAACATTTGATATTGGGCTGACTCACACGTTTAGCAAGCTGGAGCAGACAGCCGTAACTATTTACAAAATAATTTTGTTTTCACTACGGGAAAGAATGGTTTGGGATGGCAGTCACCTTGCATTGCCATGAAAATTGAGGAGGCCCTGCTCCTTGACTGGGGGCAGCTCGGCCACTTCCTGAAAATTTTCAATACAGATTCTTATTGGTTAACAGTTATCATTTAGCAGAAGGAAGGAACCAAAAGTTACTTACCAGATAATCCAAACATGGAGTGCGTTGGCTGATGAGAAAATTTGACTGCAGAAAGGGGGTGTCAGACAGAATTGTTAAGAACTGGGCCTTTCTATAGGTTAATACCTCAAAACTGTTGCCAACTCTAGAAATTATTGGTTTATTTACTGCTGTACCATGGGTCAGAGTATTTTAAAGCCGTCTCATTGGCACCCACGAAGTTGTGCAGGCTAAGAAGCGAGACTTAGTCTGCCGTGTGAGCAGGAATGACTTCTTCCTTGGCAGGCAGTGAGTAAACACTTCTCTGGTGGGCAACGCAGAAGGACTTTTGCCCCACCAGCAGTGATATGCAGCAGATCATGACACTAGCAGAAGACTGCTGCTCGAAGACTTACAAAATTTGGTGAGATTATGTAAGCTTATGTAAACTGGTGACAAGCCTCACAGATTATTTGTAGGCGCAATAATAGGAGTGGTTAATGGTTCCAAACTATACAATTTCATGGGAAATTTGAGGGCTCATTCACGGTCGTCCTTTGCTGTAGTATGCATGTTTTAGTTAACCTTCTTTTCGTATAATCGCGCAACCATTGAGCAGGCACTGCTTGTTTGTACTTCCACAGCTGAGTTATTAGACACACACCATACATGTTGCCATTACATTCCGGTCTTAGGCAAGACATTCGTATCTCTCACGTTAAGCAATGTTTCGTTCTGTGTACTTAGCATTTCTGCCCTCAGATAGATCTTGTAACCAAATTTTTATTCGTGTATTTAAACAGCAGAACTGTTGTAATAAAGTAATTTGATTTGGAACACTATATCATTTCCTAGTCAGGTGATGTCCTTTTATCAGCGATACATGGCACTCATGCACTCCGTCTTCAGGCCACGAGTGGCTTTCGGGACCATCCGACTGCCGTGTCATCCTCGGTGGAGGATGCGGATAGGAGGGGCGTAGGGTCAGCACACAGCTCTCCCGGTTGTAAGGTGGTATTCTTGACCGAAGCCGTTACTATTCGGTCGAGTAGCTCCTCAGTTGGCATCACAAGGCTGAGTGCACCCCGAAAAATGGCAACAGCGCATGGCGGCCAGATGGCCAGATGGTCACCCATCCAAGTGCCGGCCACGCCCGACAGTGCTTAACTTCGGTGATCTGACTGGAACCGGTGTAGCTACTGCAGCAAGGCCATTGCACATGATACATGGGGCACCTCCTAATATCATGTCGGACCTTCTGTTGACTGGCGTAGTGCAGCAGCTCGATGGGGCATGGCTCAACTCGTTGGGAGACCCCTGCATACCGGTAAATATTGAACCATGCTGTCCCTAAGCCGTTCATAATTGCGAAAGTGTTGCCGGTGCAGGATTTCGTGCGCAAACTTATCTCTCGAAATGTCCCATAAATGTTCGATAGGATTTATGCTGGGCGATCTGGGTGGCCAAATCATTCGCTCGGATTGTCCAGAACTATTGTGGTTGTGCGGCATGTGATATAGAGAAAGAATGGCTCATGTTTAAAATACAGAAGATGAGAATGTGTGGAGCCTTCAGTGGGAAAGGAGCGGAGGTGAAGGAACAATTTAAGGTCGAATTCAAGTGTCTTGCGCATATTTTGTATTGTCCAGAATCTAGCAGTAGAAGCTATCTTGGGACTTGATGTTTGAATCAATATCATGTGGCCTTGCATTCTGGAAAAAGATCTCAGTTGGTTATATCTGCAGACCAGGAGATCAAGTTAAAATTCAAGGAATTTTTGGAGGTATAGGGCAAAAAGGAATTGGGTGCACTGGGATTGATGATTACCAGTTATTAAGATGTAGATGTGCTTGGTCTCGAAGCTTCGTACAGGCTGAAGCAGAGATAGGGTCGATCGTGGAATCTGAATTCAATGAAAGGGAGAGACCAATAAGTGCAAGTAATGATGATGGAGGAACAAAGGAGGCAATAGACAGTGTAATCAACAAGCTGTTGCACACTATGGCAAAGGAAATTGCAGCTGGTGACAATACCGGTAGTGAGATTCATGGGGAGGATGAAGACAAAGACAAGGATGAAGACAAAGACTGGGAAGATGTAGCCACCAATGAGTAGAAATCTGAGGAGACTAAATATGCAGGGTGCTGTTTTGTCACAAAACAAAGGTCCAGTTTTCGACATATTCACTCGCCTTTCCAGTGTATGAGGAGGACAGTGAGTCTCAGATGGAATCAGGGAGTGGCAAGGATGAAGTAGCTGATCAAGAAGATAAGTTTACCTTGAGAATATAAAACGAAAATCTGCTGGCACTACTGTTTATGATTACAGAAAAGAAGAGAAGCGTTTTCTATCAAGTGAGGGACAGCAACAAAGAATATGACGCCTGAGGTAATTTATTGGAATGCTTCACTAGCTAGTAATGTTTTTTTCATTTACAGTTTTAAGATTAGAATGTTTAAGTCAGGACGAGTATGTGGAACGTAAATAATACTGTAGACAGAACATCAGTGAGGGCATTGCTATGAACACATTAAACAGAATTACAAGTAAAATGATGAGATGTTGCAAAGAATTCTGAGCTGTATGAAAGTCTATTCAGAAATTCGAGTTTGCTTTTGAGGATAAAGTACTGTTGATATCGAGGAGACACTCGAAGATGAGCAGAATCTCATGCAACTAATTCTTTTACATTTATTGTGGTCCTTAAAAAGTAAGAAAAATAATGCACGACAATGCTGATGAGTTTGAAACCATTAGAAGTCGCAAATCGAAATGTAAACAACATATCACCAACATTAAGAACTGAAACGTCCCCTTAAAAAAATTATACATGACTGTGCTTAAACTGACACACAATATTTTTAGCGCAACGCAATCTGACTTTCAAAAATCTCTACTAAAGAATGGCCCTGACTAACATTAACCTATACCTTTCACAAATCACTTACCTCACAAAAATCTTCGTTACTCGAACTACTGCAATACAGCGAGCGCCACTACTGCCAGCTAAATAAAAGATTCAAACTACGGAAGGCACTAACTACTAGTAGGCATAGTTAGCAAATGAAAGATTTTAATAGAGAACAAACAATGTATTTACCTTAACAGTCATAATGTATACAGCAGTTCATGACATCCATTTTTACAAATATCAAACCTCTGCCAATTCTCTCCCCACATCCACCACTGCTGGCGGCTCACCTCCAACTGCGCAACGTTACGCGCTGTTCACATCCAGCTGCCCAACACTACAATGGCAGACAACAATGCAAACTAGCCACAGACTGCACACAGCACAGCCAGTGATTTTCAAAGAGCGCTACGTAACGTTGCCAATAAGAAAACATAAACAGCCTACTTACATAGCCCCTGTGCTCCCCACAAAAAATTTTACAAATTGTTTTGGGCAGTGGCCAATAATGATTTGATAAAATTTTTCATAGTTACAATAACAAAGATATCAAATGCACACACTTATTAATACAATGTTGGTCAAAAGCTAAAATTTTCTCACAGTCCACAAAGATAGTCCTGATCACTCATCATAATAGTAATTACAGGTTTTTTTCACAAAGTCTCATTAGTAAAAGAAATTGCACACAGAAGTAGTGGATTTCCATGCAGTCTTGAAGAAGTAGTGTTGACATGCTGACAGGTAATGGGCCACAACAGAGCAAACCCACAGCAGAGTCATTCGACGTTTTGAAGAATATTGGTAGGTAGGTCACCACAGAGTAGACCCACTGTAGTCCTGGTAGAGATTACGGTATTGGTGGGCCACCAGAGGTGCAGACCCACTGCAGTCCTTGTAGAAATAATGGTACTGGTGAGTCAGCAAAGGTGTAGACCCACTGTAGTCCTTGTAGAAATAATGGTATTGGTGGGTCATCAAAGATGCAGACCCACTGTAGTCCTTGTAGAGATGGCCAGCAGCCATCTGCTGCGACTGTGCAGGTGCACCATCACCATCGAAGAGTCTTGCAGAGAAGATAGCGAGTCCATAAACTACCACTTGTGCACGCACAAAGTTTTTGGAATTGTCCTTAGAACCAGCAATGCTGTTATCCAGTCCCTTGCTGAATTATTAACACACGTGCAAACACTAACAGTCCCTACTTCTCACATATTGTCCATATACTATGACCAACAGAAACGTGTGCAGTGAAATGGAACTTACAAGTTAATAATATGATGAACTGGTGTCAATTACAATTTTATAACATAAGAATACAATTACAAAGGTACAAAATACATCATTAAAAACATAATAATACAGATAACATTTGTAGTAATACAGGCTTTACAAAAGAATCGAAATAACATATACATCAGTGTTACAGGAATTATGACATGAGTACATACATAAAAGATCAGAATAACTTGCGAAACATCAACTTCACACATGAGCATTAAAATAAAACAGAATAAATAATGTCTAAACATCTTTACAAAGAAAATAACATATTATCAGAAAAATTCTACAACATAGCTCTCATCAGCTAAACACATAAAGACAGGAAAAAGACAAATAAACAAGGGTACAGAAACATATAGTGGGATACCACAAGGAAAGGACAGGTTTTGTTTTATTGGAGTATTTTGTAAACAAAACTTTCTTTGCTTCTTGGAGATCTCCATTCATTCATCATTATTCCCAAAAAGTCCTATCTATACCTCCTTCCTGTATTCTATTTCTATTTCTTTCAAAATAATTATTTCTGATTGTACAATACTTATTTCGGCCCAAATCTTTTTCATATAACTTCGCAATGCATTCTTTACCTATTCTCCATAGTCAGTTTCTTATATAGTCTACCCCTCTTACGCCAACTTAAATCTACTGAGCTCAGATGCTAAACTAAGGAACGAGGCAATGCAGCAGCACAAAACAATTAACACAAACAGCAATGACAAAAAAAAATGGAAAATTGCAAAGCAAGCTACAGTAAATCTAAATTACCAAGCAATGCAACATTACAACTACCATAACATCGAAAGGTCCCAGACCCACCAATCAGTCTCATTGTTTGTGGTAATTAATTTTGTGTAAAGTGTGTAAAATTTTGTGCTTGTGTTAATTTTTAGTTGTTTCATTTTATGGGACTCGGGGCAAGTAAGGCTAGCAACCTGCTTCCCTGGTACTTCAAATATGATGCTGGCAACAATCAGAGCAAAATGCCTCGGACCTTTGGAGGTGACGGAGTCCCACCTCTAACTGACAAACCAGGGACTACTAAGATACGACTCGGAAAACAAATGGTAATGAGATGGGGAGCTATTAATATCAATGGGGGCTACTCTGGGAAGAAGGTAGAGCTGGCAGAGGCTGCAAGTAAGATGGGGCTGGATGTTTTAGCTGTTAGTGACATTCGGGTAAGGGGTGAGAAAGAAGAGGAAGTGGCAGAATACAAGGTCTACCTGTCAGGAGTCAAAGCAGGAATAGCACAATGGGGTGTAGGGCTTTACATCAGGAAAGAAATGGAACCCAGCGTAGTTGCAATAAGGTATGTAAACGAACGACTGATGTGGATAGATTTGACAGTGTCTAGCAAGAAAATTAGGATTGTGTCAGTATATTCGCATTGCGAAGGGACAGATCAAGATAAGATGGATAGTTTTTATGATGCACTCAGTGATGTAGTTGTTAGAGTAAAGGACAAGGACAGTGTTCTGATCATGGATGATTTTAATGCCAGGATTGGAAATCGAACAGAAGGGTATGAAAAGGTTATGGGTAAATTTGGAGAGGATATGGAGGCCAACAGGAACGGGAAACAACTCTTGGATTTCTGTGCCAGTATGGGCTTAGTACACAAACTCCTTTTTTAAACATAAGAACATTCACCGGTATACTTGGGAAGGCGGGGGAGCCAGATCTGTCATTGACTATATAATAACATTCAGGGAGGCTGTGAGCGACACACGTGTATTCAGGGGATTCTTTGATGACACTGATCATTATTTAATCTGCAGCGAAATTGGTATTGTGAGGTCGAAAGTGCAGGAGGTCAGGTCCATATGTAGGAGGATAAGAGTGGAGAAACTTCAGGATAAGGAAATCAGGCACAAGTACATAACAATGATCTCAGAAAGGTACCAGTTAGTTGAATGTAGTCAATTACAGTCATTGGAAAAGGAATGGACAAGGTACAGGGACACAGTACTAGAAGTGGCTAAAGAATGTCTTGGAACAGTAGTGTGTAAAGGTAGGATGAAGCAAACAGCTTGGTGGAATGACACAGTCAAGGCAGCCTGTAAAAGGAAAAAGAAGGCGTATCAAAAATGGCTACATACTAGAACTCAGGTAGACAGAGAAAGTTATTTTGAAGAAAGAAACATAGCTAGACAGATAATTGCAGCATCCAAGAAGAAATCTTGGGAAGACTTTGGAAACAGGTTGGAGACTTTGGGTCAAGCTGCTGGAAAACCATTCTGGAGTGTAATTAGCAGTCTTCGAAAGGGAGGTAAGAAGGAAATGACAAGTAATTTGGACAGGTCAGGAAAACTGCTTGTGAATCCTGTGGATTCCTTGGGCAGATGGAGGGAATATTTTGAAGAGTTGCTCAATGTAGGTGAAAATACGATCAGTAATGTTTCAGATTTCGAGATAGAATGGGATAGGAATGAGGATGGAAATAGGATCACATTTGAGGAAGTGGTGAAAATGGTCAATAGATTGCAGTGCAATAAAGCGGCTGGGGTGGATGAAATTAAGTCGGAACTCATCAAATACAGTGGAAAGTCAGGTCTTAAATGGCTACACAGGATAATTGAAATGGCCTGGGAGTCGGGACAGGTTCCATCAGACTGGACAAAAGCAGTAATCACACCAATCTTTAAACATGGAAACAGAAAAGATTGTAACAACTACAGAGGTATCTCTTTAATCAGCGTTGTGGGTAAAATCTTCTCAGGTATTGTTGAAAGGAAAGTGTGAGTATTAGTTGAGGACCAATTGGATGAAAATCAGTGTGGGTTTAGGCCTCTTAGAGGTTGTCAGGACCAGATCTTTAGCTTACGGCAAATAATGGAGAAGTGTTATGAATGGAACAGGGAATTGTATCTATGCTTAATATATCCAGAAAAGGCATATGACCGGGTTCCTAGGAGGAAGTTATTGTCTGTTCTACGAGATTATGGAATAGGAGGCAAACTTTTGCAAGCAATTAAAGGTCTTTACATGGATAGTCAGGCAGCAGTTAGAGTTGACGGTAAATTGAGTTCATGGTTCAGAGTAGTTTCAGGGGTAAGACAAGGCTGCAACCCGTCTCCACTGTTGTTCATATTATATATGGATCATATGTTGAAAACAATAGACTGGCTGGGTGAGATTAAGATGTGTGAACACAAAATAAGCAGTCTTGCATATGCGGATGACTTAGTTGTGATGGCAGATTCGATTGAAAGTTTGCAAAGTAATATTTCAGAGCTAGATCAGAAATGTAAGGACTATGGTATGAAGATTAGCATCTCCAAAACGAAAGTAATGTCAGTGGGAAAGAGATATAAACGGATTGAGTGCCAAATAGGAGGAACAAAGTTAGAACAGATGGACAGTTTCAAGTACTTAGGATGCATATTCTCACAGGATGGCAACATAGTGAAAGAACTGGAAGCGAGGTGTAGCAAAGCTAATGCAGTGAGTGCTCAGCTACGATCTGCTCTCTTCTGCAAGAAGGAAGTCAGTACCAAGACTAAGTTATCTGTGCACCGTTCAATCTTTCGACCAACTTTGTTGTATGGGAGCGAAAGCTGGGTGGATTCAGGGTACCTTATCAACAAGGTTGAAGTTACGGATATGAAAGTAGCTAGGATGATTGCAGGTACTAGTAGGTGGGAACAATGGCAGGAGTGTGTCCACAATGAGGAAATCAAAGAAAAACTGGGAGTGAACTCTATAGATGTAGCAGTCAGGGCGAACAGGCTTAGATGATGGGGTCATGTTACACGCATGGGAGAAGCAAGGTTACCCAAGAGACTCATGGGTTCAGCAGTAGAGGGTAGGAGGAGTCGGGGCAGACCAAGGAGAAGGTACCTGGATTCGGTTAAGAATGATTTTGAAGTAATAGGCGTAACATCAGAAGAGGCGCCAATGTCAGCACGGAATAGGGGATCATGGAGGAATTTTATAAAGGGGACTATGCTCCAGACTGAACGCTGAAAGGCATAATCAGTCTTAAATTATGATGATGGTAATGATGATTCATTTTATGGTTACTCTGTGTGGGGGAGACTGTCAAAGTAGATGTGATTCATAGATACACTGTGGACGACACGTGGAAAAGAAATATTATGATAGCCATTGGAGGAGCGCACACAAAATGAAGATGAGGTATACGTGTTGTGCTGACTGTTATTATATGATGAGGTTTGAGGAATATTGAAATGCTTTTTGATACCACATGTATTGAATTATGAAAGAGAGAGTTTAATGAAGACGGATATGAGGGAATACTGAGTCATTGCAGTAGCGAATTAAGGACATTGTGGGACCACGCAGTTGAAACTACATGGTAAATCAGTGCAGCGGCGAAATGATCTTGTTCACAATTGCGATTAACTATGCTTGTTGGCAGAAAAAGTACATGCAAAATTAAGGAGCCCCAGTACATTTCCCAGTTTTTTCAAGACACTCATACCTCTCATGTTAAGGAATTATTCACTCTATTTCTTGGTGTTTATGAACTTCAGTTAGGTCTCGTAATCTAATTTATACTCATGTATTTAAACATTACAACTATTGTAATAAGTTAATTCGTTTTGGACATATGATTCATTTCATCATCAGACAATCTCCTCCTTTCATTAATTGTATATTGCAATGTTTTTGGTCCATAACTCATGTTTCATCAGGGGCACCGCTTTACAGTTAATTTAATCTGTTGTGCACATGCGCCGAAGGAAATTATCAAATTACAAGCGACCACTAGTACTATCTTCAATGTAGATGAAATTGTTCAACGACCCCTATTCCTTCCGCTATCATACCGTCAGATACAGATATCGAGACGGACAAGTTGTACCTTGTGGTTGCAGAGAGTTGACCTCACAGTCCGCTGTAAATAGCTGTGTGATGTCAACACTTCACAGTGAACACATCAAGTCATGTCCATATCTCCTTCCTCTTCCCTCCTGATATCCAGCCACTCATAGTGTAGTACTAAAAGTGCGTGCATGGATGTCCAAAGGGACAGACACTGCTGATGATTTATAGCCATTTTAAATGAAAAAAAAATGAATTCGAAAATTGTTAATACGGTATCACCACAGCTACACAGTTCACTGGAAACCAGTGAAAATTTGCTCAAACCCTGGTTTCTCAATTTGCTTGAGTGGTCGCCTTAATCACTTCAGCTATCCGAGTACGCTTTGTGTAAAGACTCAATCTTCCATATGTCCCAGAGTCTGCTTCTCATAGTGCTCGCACACTTATGTCATTCCTGCACAGGGAGAGACTTCTTTTTCTCGTTAAATTTCCTTGTCTTTGGCATGACATACATTAGAGCAGGGGCTGCGTTTGGCAATGTCTGTAAAGTTTGATGCAATATTCCTTCGGACATGCATGCCTGGAGCAATATACATGTGTATTACCTGTTTAAGCTCTATTTCCGTTGGTAATGGTAACACTTTCTTATATGTGGAATTTATTGTTCTCTGTTAGTGGAATATTTAAAACGTAGCTCCATATGCTACCTGACATGAAAACTTCCAAATCAGTTGTTCACAGCAACTGATACCCACTATCCTTCGTTAGTACTGTTGACAACCTCTTATCTTTAATATCATTCTGGATCAGTTCTACGTACTTTACAACTTGTGTCAGATTTATAAAGTGTGGTTCTAGAATTCTTTTGTGCGTGTTTATAATAGCATTAATTAATTTATCATTTTCTTTTTCTAGCTCATTAAATATAGTTGTGGACTGTATTAAATTCCAGTTTGTATGGAGACGTAATGTAATCTCTTCTCAGGACTATTAATTTACCCAGTTAGGTGTTTCTTTAACTTCTGCACACTGTCCACGATAATTACCTCATTCTGATCTATTGTGAACAATGTTTCGTTGAAACTAGTTAAAATGGCTCTACAGCAACTTCTTTCCTACTAATCTGTAACAATTGTCTTTGTTCTCTTTCGACCAAGTATTTCTGCTTTGAAGTACGAGCACTATCTTTGTTCATTGTATCAAGTTAATAAATCACTGCTCACTAACTTCATCCATGAAGTTCAATACTGTATGTTTGATTCGTGTTTCCTGCTTCGTTATCTGTCCCATTAGGCTTTGAGCTTACTGTCTTCATTGTGTGTCTTTCTAGCGCTTGTTCTGCTACTTGAAATATAGTGAGCTCAACAGTAGCTTCCATAGCCTTCTTTCATAGACATATTCTAATACCTGCTAGAATGGTCTGGTTTTTTTCGTATTTATCTTTTAACTGAAAAATTTCCTTGTAATGCAGTGTAGTCTAGTTTTTCCTGGATTACACTGTTCGACATGGGTTCTATTTCTGATATTAAAGTATGTGCTTCTAGACCATTTTACCATGGGAAATTCAAATATGTAAACAAAATATCGTTGTCAGGGATACTTTTTATGTAATATGTATATATATGTATATTCACAATTCATGGCAAACACAGAGACGTTATAGAGTAATACGGGTATGTTGCCGCATCATGTAGTGATAGAACGTGATAATTTCTTGTGCAACAGCAGGTGGGAAGAATCAGACATCATTAGGTTATCCCCCGCCACACCTATGTCATTAAGACCACCTGAAACATCTCATTAACTCGAACGGCGACAGCCGGTCGCTGCCTCGGCAGTAAAGCTTCACGCCTCCTAGGGGCAGGTGCATCGAGTTTACGACAGTGGTGTTAGCCGCAATTTGTGTCAGTCTTAACGAGTGGGTGTTTTGGCTGACAAGTAACTGTCTGTCATATTTCCGAGCACGATTGAATTTTTTAGTTCCTGTGTGTAAATTGATTGAGCCTGGTGCAGAAGGTAAAACGACTGCTTGTCTTTACACATCAGCATTCCTCTAGTTCCCTACTATTAATTTGATACAGGTGTATTACCAAAGTGGTATTTTTAAATTTGCAGAAATACCACGTCGTCGTGGATGTCGATATAAGCCGGATAACTTCTGCTACATCTGTGGGAAGTTCACTTTTGCCAGAAATAGGAAGAAAATTTCTTCAGTCATAAAGAAAGCATACAAACATTACTTTGGAGTAGAGGTAGAAGACCAAGATAAAGAATGGGCACCACATTTCTGTTGTGCTACATGTTACTGCAAACTAATTCAGTGGTGGAAAAGTAAAGGGAATGTGGCGTTGTTTGCTGTTCCCATGGTGTGGAGGGAGCTTAAGGACCATGTTACTGATTGTTATTTCTGTCTAACAAAAATTCAGGGTTTTACAAACAAAAAGTCGAAGAGGCACATTGTTTACCCAGATCTGCCTTCAGCGAGAATGCCAGTGCAGCATTCCGACAACCTTCCAATACCTTCAAGAGCTCGAGGTCAAATTCAGAGTGACAGTGAAATAAGTAGTAATGAAGAAATCACAGATGATGATCCTTTATATTACTGCACAAGTGAGTCATCGCCACATTTGTTAACACAGGCAGATTTAAATGATTTAGTACGTGATCTAGGACTAAGTAAACAAAAGGCACAGCTGCTTGGTTCAAGATTACAAGAGTATAATCTACTGCACCAAAGTACTAAAATCAGTGTGTTCAGGCACAGATAACATGCCTTTCTTTCTTATTTTTCAACTGACGAAGCACTGACATTTTGCAATGACGTTGCTGGCCTGATGAAAGTGCTGAACTTCACTTATATTTCACAGGAGTGGAGACTTTTCATAGATGCATCGAAAACAAGTCTGAAGGGTGTTTTGCTCCATAATGGAAATAAAATATCCTCTGTTCCAGTAGCTTACGCTAGTTTGACAAAAGAGAATTACGAATTCGTACAAAGGATGCTAAATTCATTAAAATACAATGAACACAAATGGAAAATATGTGCAGATTTCAAGGTAATTGCTATGGTACTGGGAATGCAACAAGGCTACACAAAGTATGCCTGTTTTCTTTGCGAGTGGGATAGTCGAGACCGAAATTCTCTCTACGTAAAAAAGAAATGGCCTACGCGAAGATGGAAAGTTGGCGAAAAGAATGTACAACGTGAAAGTCTGGTAGCTCCTGAATATATACTACTTCCATCGCTTCACATCAAACTTGGCCTGATGAAACAATTCGTGAAGGCCATGGATCCAACAGGCTGTGGGTTTGCATATCTAGCTACCAAATTCTTCGTCTTTCAGCTGCAAAAATAAAGGAAGGTGTATTTGTGGGCCCACAAATCAGGGAGCTGCAGAGAGATGCAAATTTTGAAGCATGTTTAACTGATAAAGAAAAAACCGCATGGGACTGTTTCGAGATGGTGTCGGAAAACTTCCTCGGAAGAAGAAGAGCTACTAACTACAAAGCAATGGTGAAGGATATGATCAAAGCATATCAGGATTTGGGGTGCAATATGTCTTTGAAAGTACATATGATGGACTCTCATCTGGACTACATCACAGAGAGTTGTAGTGACGTATCGGATGAACATGGGGAAAGATTCCATAAAGACATTTCTACCATAGAAAGGCGCTATGAAGGGAAGTTGGTACCTTCTATGTTAGCAGATTATTGCTGGAATATCATTCGAGAGAAGAAAGATTCACAATACAAGAGAAAAAAGTGATGTGCATTACAAGGCAGTGGCTCATTGTTTGTCAATTTTCTGTAATTTCTCATGTCAAATAAATGCTTCAAAGTGTATACACAAAGGTTACTGTGTTATATGTTAGATTCCACCCTCCATTAATGTGATGAACTTATAACATCATAAAGGTGTGCATTTGTTTGTCGAATTTCACCTCACATTTGCTGCACTATATCAGAAACTGGAAAGAGAAATAAAATTGTGATTACTCATAAACTATCCCTGACAGAAAAAAAACAAAAACAGTTTTCAATTCAGCACTCAAAATACAACTAGGATCACCATATTTTTTATCAGAAATAGAAAAAAAGGTTTTTTTTGTAGAACAGTGTTATCATAGCACAGCCATGGCTGGTATTTAAATTTTTCCCCCTTGAAATCTTTCATTCCCTGATAACCATGTGCTGTTGCATACTTGCAGTGTGAGCCAAAGTATTAACTGTAATTCAGAAGAACTTCTGTAGTCAATTGGCATGACCCATCAGGAATTTGTTCTTTATTAATATTCTTCCTACATAAAATTCTTTGTTTCTGACTACCTGAAATAGACCTTTGAATTGACTAGTTTACACGAGTGACCTTGTTACACACTTTTACCAAATAACAAGACTTTGTCTCTCGTCTTGAATACTTTCGGATTTTGAGTTCGGTCGTATTGTTCCTTATTCTTCATTTTACATTTATCACTGAACTCTTTCGTACACTGATGCATTTGTTTCGTTCTGTCCTTGAGCTCTAATGCATAGTCGTCGTAATTTTAATTTAAACCAGCAGAATGTTTTTGCAATGTACATGGCATATTACATTTCCTGCCATAAGAAAATTCATGCAGCGTAAATCCCATTGCAGATCGCAGTATACTATTAAGAACAAATGCTGCATAAGGTGTCTATGAATCCCAATCTGCCTGACTGCCATTTACAGAGTGTTTCATTAAGTCAGTCAAAGTACGGTGCGAGCATTCTAATGGACTATTGGTTTGAGGATGATGTCCTGTTGTCTGGAGCTTTTCAATGCGTAGTAATTTGCACATCAATTGCAAAATGTTACTGACAAAATTGCTTCCCATGTCACTTAGGAAAGCTGACGGTATTCCAAACTTCAAAATTACTTTTTCTACTAGTACTCTTGCTACTGTCTCAGCATCTTACCTCTGTAATGGCTTTGCCACTATACATATTGTCAATGCAGCTTGTAACGTTAATATGTATTTGTACCATTTTTCTGACTCAAATAGTGGACCTGCAATGTCAATAGCACATTTCTCGAAAACATTGTATGGAGTTTTTATTACTTGTAGTGACGTCTTTATCTTATTCTGGACGATTTTGTTTCTTTAGCAGCTTTCACATGTCTGTATATATTTCTCTATATCTTTTCTCGTGCGATCCCAGGTGAGATCTTCCAACCCATGCAAGGACTCTCCCATTCACTTGATGACGTCCAGTAGGTTCACTGAGCACTTCCTTTTCTTTCGTCTTTCTTCAAACTGAGGCGGTGCATTTGTTTTTTGGCGGTTGATGTCTGAGTCCAGATATCTTGTTAAGTGGCCCGGTTGCCCCTGGCGCTGTGGTTATTCCTTTGATTTCGCGAATCCTCTATATTGCACTGGTGACCTGATTGTTTTTCCTGTTTTGATATAGAATTTCGCATTCATACTCTTCTAGCTGCAGTCTAAACTTCGTTAATCTTGAGGAAGGATCCAAAATATTTCCGATCCACATTAGTGGCTAATGATCAGTACATATTGTAAATCTGCGACCTAATGCTTATCGTCTGTAATGTTCCCGTGCCCAAATGACAGCAAGTAGTTCTCCTTCGTTGGTGCTACAATTTCACTCTGCTTTATTAAGCGTCCCGGGTAAATATGCTATGGAAAGATTCTTTCCATGCTTTCCTTAGCTCAGCACTGCATCAATTGCGTCCTGGCTTCTATCGGCTGCGATTATGAATCTTTTTTCGAAATCAAGTTACTGTAAGATTGGCGGACTCAACAGTTTTCCCTTAGCTCCTAAAACACATTTATGTGCTTAAGCTGCCCAAATATATGTGACATCTCTCGTTAATAGCTCATGTAGGAATTGGACTGTCTTACTGAACCCATCGATAAACCTGCTGCAGTAGCCTGGCAGACCTGTGTATGCTTTTAGCTGCTTCGTCGCTTTTGTTGTTGGATATTCTTTGGTGGCTGCTACCTTATTCTGATCTGATTTTAGTCTTTTGCTAGCAAAAAATATCCCAAGTCAGTAACTTCTTTGCCCGCATCTCGTGGTCGTGCGGTAGCGTTCTCGCTTCCCACGCCCGGGTTCCCGGGTTCGATTCCCGGCGGGGTCAGGGATTTTCTCTACCTCGTGATGGCTGGGTGTTGTGTGCTGTCCTTAGGTTAGTTAGGTTTAAGTAGTTCTAAGTTCTAGGGGACTGATGACCATAGATGTTAAGTCCCATAGTGCTCAGAGCCAGTAACTTCTTTTCAAAGAAATTTGCATTTATTTACCCCGTTTTTGGGATTGTACTGCCTTAATCTATACTGCCTTAATCTTTCAAAATTTCGGCTAGTCGGATGTTATATTCCTTTGACAAAGGTCCAACCCAATTTGAATCGCGCGCCAAAAACAGGTCAACCAATCAGAGACTGCGCTCGACATCTATTGAGCATCCCAGAGAGCATCCCAGAGTGCCACAGAGAGCATCCCAGAGTGCCCCAGAGAGCCACAACACCAAGAAAAATCGCTTCTCGGCTTTTGGCAAGATCAATGTGTAGTATTTGTGGCCCTTAAAAGGGCCGTTTGTTGAGAACTACTACTTTCAATGATTATATAAAGTACAATAACCCACAATGCGACAATCTTCCAAAGAAGAAGGACCACTTGCCTTCACCCACAAGTGAACGCTACAGTCAGAATTTATCTTACAACGTCTACGACAAGACAAAGACAAACTCCCGTGAGGAAAAAGGTAGGAACCCTCACTAGCAATGATAATCTCAGAAACAGGTATAGTACGGTAAGCTAAGATTTCCCTAGTTTCAAAGGATTCCAAACCTGGTCTACCTGCATTGTTACAAGCAACGAAAGCTACAGTGAGCCATCCGTTACCCAAACTAGAGGAAGAAGAAACTTTCATTAAAGAAAAATTTAACCTCGCACCACAAAATAAACTGTTTACAGTTTCCCTCCTTGCAGTCCCATCAACACAGAATTCATCAGTTTTTGGAAAGCTGAAGGTGCAGACCTCAACCCCATTGCCATTCTTTGGTATTCATGATGACAGTATGGTGTAATGAGCGCAGTTTTCTCGCGGTTCTTTTTCACCAATCAACAATTGATAATATTCCTAGGCTAAATCTCGCTTTTCCCAGACCATCGAGAATCGCATTTATTATCTGTAAAGGAAACACTGGATTGCGTTATATGTCATGTGTCTGCAGTGGTCTGTCACCACTCTCCATTATTTCTTTCCACTCTCGTCCATGTTTATGGAACTATGACTAACGGGAAACTGCAGCCATTCTCGGTTGATGTGTTTATATAGTCCTTTAACAGTTTTCCCGTCTTCTTGTAATAATTTCTTTTGTGCGTGAGGAATTCTATATTGCCTACAATTTATTACTTTACGTTCTGCTCCCGGCAGAAGTTTAATTTCGTATTTTATAGTGTCAGAGAACAATAATTTATCGCCTGGTAAGTGCAACATTTCTCTCTTCACAGTTTACAGGCGTAGTCCGCATGTTCTCTTTAAGAACACTGATTCTAGTTTTACCTCATTTATTCGCTGGCACTATTTTCCGAATTTTACTCGTTCCCTGTAAGCCTTTTGGTACACTTTCGGCTTCTAATTCGGAGTATAAAAATTCTGCATGCTCATTGCTCGTGTTTAACATTCTAGTTAGATACGTACCATTTTCTGCGGATGCTACTGCTCCTGGTACATATACTCCTGTCTCGATTTCTTACTTCGACACAGTTGCATTCTTTGATCCTGTTGCCTCATTTTCTACTCTAAAAATCCGTTCTTGTCGGGGGCCTATGATTATTTTTAGCTTTACGTCCTTTTCCTCGTTTCTTCATTTACTATGACAAGTGTTATTTCGTGAATATTATTCACCCGCTCCAGTGGATTTGTAATTTTTCTCATTTCTAGCCATGGTAGATCAGCTGTTACTTCTGCCATTATCTTCCATAGATTACTTAGTGAGATCCCGTCTATGCATTATGCCCTTCCTGGCTTCCAAAATGTTCGTTTTTCGTGAATGTTTCGAACGTTTACGGGTACTTTAGCAATTCCCACATTGCGGCGAGCTCCCTCTTGTTCCGTTTTCATTTTAACTTTTCTTTCTCGAACTTCAATTGTCTAGCGGCGTAGTCTATCACTGTTTCATGCCTAGTGAAGAAATCTCTACCCACTAGACCATAAAAGAACGATCGAACTCGTCCCCTATCGAATTCTTCCCCTACAATGTAAAATTTATGTTTCGCCTGCGTGTTGTCATCTATTGCTAACTCAAGCTTTATTGTATCTTCAGTACTTATTAACTCATTCGAAATGCCTTTTATTCGAATGTTCTTTGCGGGGTTATACAGCATACCGTCTTTTACGATTTCTCTGTTGATTAAATAAATCTGCGGTCCGCTGTCAACTAGGAACGTTAACGGCTGCACTTTACTTTCCTGATATTCTAACTGATTCATTTGAATTCACGCAGTCTGTTTTAAAGATACCACCTGGTAAGGCACAAAATGACTGCTCAAGTACGATTTTTTGCCGTTTCCCGTAACTCCTTGCCTCGGTTTTCGTTAGTTAATTAACTTCGTAATGTCCCAGTTGCCCTTATAATTACAAGACTTCGCACTTTTTTTTCTATTGCCACAAGGCAAGTAACAATCTATACATTCCACTGTGAGGAAGCTTCTTCTGTTTACCTTTGCCTCGGATGTATCTCGTACGCAGTACATGAATTCCTATTTGTCCCGCATTTTTATAATTTGGATCTCTTGGTACTGGCGCAAAAGTTAACATTCTCTTAGAATATCTAGAAACTCGCGTTGTATGATCTTGTTTACAGCATACTTAAGAATACAGGGAGTTAATGCAGTCTATGGACGCGTGTCCCGTTTGACCACACTAGAAACGCTTGAACGTCTTCGTTTTCTCACCGATAGGAGTCTCTTGCATCTAAAATTTTTTATCTGGTTCCGATATATCGTGCTTTCTTCCGTGAAATCCACTTAACTCCTCCGCTTAGAAACTTAAAATGGTCTTAATTCGATGTTTATACACACCTCGTATGAAAACTGTTCCACTCAACTTCCACATTAGAGCTAGGTCACCTTCTAGTTCTGGACTTCGTACCACTCCTTGGACTGCTTCACTGAATTAATGCTGTAGAGTATATTCCCAAGACCTTAGAGTATATTCCCAAGACCTCGATTGTGCTATTCACTTCGAGTGTTCTTGTCTACTAGCGAATATTTTACAAGCATACAAACCTAATGTACGTTTACAATATAATTTTCCATTCATGTTTCCCTACATCAGAACTAATGACTTATTTCGAGCTGAACCTAGGATATTCATTTTAATAAATTAACCAATCGTCATGTGGCTCGATATTGACAAGTTCAAAGACAGTATCGTAATTATCTAAAAATTCATTTAATTGTAATGCAGAATGAACTTAAGTACATTGCATAAATTGGCATGCTGCCCAGACTGTTCTTATTCGGTTCTGGAAATACAATTAGGAGATGTCATGTTGCTGTGTGCCTTCCTTGGGTGCTGGTACGATGGCTGCAATGGCGGTGGCGGTAGGTATGGCGCTGGTACTAATCTGTAGGTGCGACATCGCTGTGTGCTGACAATGGTACGGTACGGCATGCTGGCAGCTTTCCCGGGTCTCGGTTGGTTATCAGCTCGTATGCTGACTTCTCATTCGCGCTGCTTGGACCCTTTGGGGGTGGCCTCGTTGTTGCCGGACAGGACTTCACAGTGCTGTACTTCTGACGCTTGTACAGCCTGTAAATTGTGCGTTAGGTTTCTCAAATGAAATGAAATCTCAAAGCCGGAATGTCTTTGTGCATGACGCTGTACTGAAATATCTTAAGAACGGCGCCTATTCCTATCAAAGTGCAGAGTGCAATATCGCTTTTGGCACACCCCACACCGGATACCGTAAATTTTTATATCGCCTCGCTGAACAGCCCTTAGCCAAACTACATGACATTTACCACTGATTGCGTCCTGCGAGCAGTTTCAAGGTGTCAGCAAACACAGGTGGGATTGTCTAGCACTAACTAAAATACTCAAGATTAAAGATAAACTTTAGAGAGAAGTTGGCTGGGACCTGAAGAGATGTTGAGGTGCTCCAATGAAGAACTAAGTTTGGTGTAACAAGTTGTAATACATCAAACAATGATTACACTTAGGTTCACTTAGTCGACCTACAGCTAAGTTAGGAACTTACACATGTAATACAGTCAGGTGATCCACGACTGGGGCAAAGTTAAGATCAGAACTCCTGTATCTACAATAAATAATGTTCTACGCTGGCAAGACTCAGACAGACAGTGCAGCTTTGGGCTTACCTAGGCAGCCCCACAGCCTCGTGTGGACTATCTCTTATTACTTACTCTAGTCTCAACTCTTAATTCTCATAGGGACCACAGCTTCCAGACTTCACGGCCTCTCACATAATAATTCCTACATCATGGCTACTGACTTCCTAACCCTTGGACCACTAGGCTACAATACATGGTGTCAGATATACCCTGTTCATAGTCCCTTGAAAGTCTACATCTACATTTATACTCGGCAAGCCACCCAATGGTGTGTGGCGGAGGGCACTTTACGTGCCACTGCATTACCTTCCTTTCCTGTTCCAGTCGCGTATGGTTAGCGGGAAGAACGACTGTCGGAAAGCCTCCGTGCACGCTCGAATCTCTCTAATTTTACATTCGTGATCTCCTCGGAGGTATAAGTAGGGGGAAGCAATATATTCGATACCTCATGACATCTGGAATCTTCCGTGGAAAGTTCTTCACTCACCCCTCTGCCTTTGACACAATATCTTATTTTCAGAGCCAGGTAAATCAAAGTGGTGCTCCTGTTGATAACAGTATTTGAAACACAGATCAACCACATTTTACTTCGGAATACACAGCAACTGCCCAAAACCCTCTGGCGGTGCCCTAGAGGGATCTCTGAGTACACAGGGGACAGCTCATTGCCCTTGGCCCTACCTGGCGCCTACGCTAGAGCCAAATACTGATTGTCATTATTAATTTTAGAGGTGCGACTACGCTGTGCATTCACGACGTCAGACATCACGGATATCTGATGACCCCTGAGAAACATGAACCTGCAGAAGAAAAAAATCGACTGCGACAAGCATAGAGACAGGCTGGACATTCGTGGCAGGATAAGAGATAGACATGAGATGACCACAGCTCTACAGGTGTAAAATAAAGTGGTGACACCAGCATATGCGGCCAGGTTTTAGTAGACTTTCATAGGTCGTCAGGTGAATGCTGGAGCTGTGTCCAAAATCCCTCCATACAAAAATCATCCTCCTTAATAGCATATGGAACGTACAGATGTAATGGCCCATTGTACCAAAGCAACAATTTCTGACTAAAGCTCGTAAAAACAGAACTACCTTGTTAATAATGTGACTGAAAAGGGCAGAATGCGTGTCTTCAGTATATACAGGGTGGTCCATTGATCGTGACCGAGCCAAATATCTCACGAAATAAGCGTCAAACGAAAAAACTACAAAGAACGAAGTTTGTCTAGCTTGAAGGGGGAACCCAGATGGCGCTATGGTTGGCCAGCTAGATGGCGCTGCCATAGGTCAAACGGATATCAACTGCGTTTTTTAAAAATAGGAACCCCGATTTTTTATTACATATTTGTGTATTACGTAAAGAAATATGAATGTTCTAGTTGGACCACTTTTTTCGCTTTGTGGTAGATGGCGCTGTAATAGTCACAAACATATGGCTCACAATTTTAGACGAACAGTTGGTAATAGGTAGGTTTTTTTAAATTAAAATACAGAACGTAGGTACGTTTGAACATTTAATTTCGGTTGTTCCAATGTGAAACATGTACCTTTGTGAACTTACCATTTTTGAGAACGCATGCTGTTACAGCGTGATTACCTGTAAGTTCCACATTAATGCAATAAATGCTCAAAATGATGTCCGTCAGCCTCAGTGCATTTGGCAAAACGTGTAACGACATTCCTCTCAACAGCGAGTAGTTCACCTTCCGTAATGTTCGCACATGCATTGAGAATGAGCTGAAATGGTTCAAATGGCTCTGAGCACTATGGGACATCTGAGGTCATCAGTCCCCTAGAACTTAGAACTACTTAAACCTAACTAACCTAAGGACATCACACACATCCATGCCCGAGGTAGGATTCGAACCTGCGACCTTAGCGGTCGCGCGGTTCCAGACTGAAGCATCTAGAACCGCTCGGTCACACCGGCCGGCCAATGAGCTGACGCATGTTGTCAGGCGTTGTCGGTGGATCACGATAGCAAATATCCTTGAACTTTCCCCACAGAAAGAAATCCTGGGACGTCAGATGCGGTGAACGTGCGGGCCATGGTATGGTGCTTCGACGACCAATCCACCTGTCATGAAATATGTTATTCAATGCCGCTTCAACCGCACACGAGCTATGTGCCGGACATCCATCATGCTGGAAGTACATCTCCATTCTGTCATGCAGTGAAACATCTTGTAGTAACATCGGTAGAACATTACGTAGCAAATTAACATACATTCCACCATTTAGATTGCCATCGATAAAATGGGGACCAATTTCCCCTCCTCCCATAATGCCGCACCATACATTAACTCGCCAAGGTCGCTGATGTTCCACTTGTCGCAGCCATCGTGGATTTTCCGTTGCCCAATAGTGCATATTATTCCGGTTTACGTTACCGCTGTTGGTGAATGACGCTTCGTCGCTAAACAGAACGCGTGCAAAAAATCTGTCATGGTCCCGTAATTTCTCTTGTGCCCAGTGGCAGAACTCTACACGACGTTCAAAGTCGTCGCCATGCAATTCCTAGTGCATAGAAATATGGTACGGGTGCAATCGATCTTGATGTAGCATTCTCAACACCGACGTTTTTGAGAATCCCGATTCTCGCGTAATTTGTCAGCTACTGATGTGCGGATTAGCCGCGACGGCAGCTAAAACACCTACTTGGGCATCATCAATTGTTGCAGGTTGTGGTTGACGTTTCACATGTGGCTGAACACTTCCTGTTTCCTTAAATAACGTAACTATCCGGTGAACGGTCCCGACATTTGGATGATGTCGTCCAGAATACCGAGCAGCATACACAGCACATGCCCGTTGACCATTTTGATCACAATAGCCATACATCAACATATCGACCTTCTCCGCAATTGGTAAACGGTCCATTTTAACACGGGTAATGTATCACGAAGCAAATACCGTCCGCACTGGCGAAATATTAGGTGATACCACGTACTTATCCGTTTGTGACTATTACAGCGCCATCTATCACAGAGCGAAAAAAGTTGTCCAACTAAAACATTCACATTTCTTTAAGTTCGACACGAAAATGTAATAAAAATGGAGGTTCCTATTTGAAAAAAACGCAGTTGATATCCGTTTGACCTATGGCAGCGCCATCTAGCGGGCCAACCATAGCGCCATCTGGTTTCCCCCTTCAAGCTAGATAAGTTTCGTTCTTTGTAGTTTTTTCGTTTGACGCTTATTTAGTGAGATATCTGGCCCGGTCACTATCAATGGACGACTCTGTATACACTGACGGAAAGAAATCGCAACACCAAGAAGGAGTTGTGAGACATAAAATAAAGTTGGTTGGCGTGTTTCTACATATGAAAGATGATATGTATTCAAATTTTGTTCCGGTTGCGTAAGAGTGGTGCTAGTAGCACCATTATCAGGATGCAAATAAGATTTGCTTTAAATACACTATGTAACGGTCGTGAGCGTTAGTTACCTTTGAGACTGGACGTGGTGAGTTGATGTAAGTCAAGAATGCCTTTAAGGTGACAAAGATGCCATTATCAACACCTCACTGAGTTTGAACGATGTCGTATAATAGGACTACAAGAAGCTGCATGTTCCTTCTGCGATATTGCAAAAATACTTGGCAGGAATGTAGCCACTGTAGAGAATTGTTGGCAGCGGTGGTCACAAGAATGTATAGTCGTAAGAAGACCAGGGTCCGGACGACCACTTGACACAACCGAGAGAGAAGATCATCGTGTTAGGCATATGGCTATGGCGTCTCATTATGCATCTGCAGCAGCAATTTGAGCAGCAGTTGGTACCACAGTGACACAACGAACTGTTACAAATAAGTTACTTCAAAGACAGCTCCGAACCAGACCCCTATAGTGTGCATTCCACTGACCCCAAACCACCGCCATTTGCTATTTTGGTGGTGTGAAGTGCGAGCTCATTGGAGGGCAGCTGGAGGTCTGTTGTGCTCTCTGATGAAAGCGGGTTCTGTCTCTGTGCCAGTGATGGTCATGTGTTGGTTAGAAGGAGGTCAGCTGAGGGCCTGCAACCAACTTGTCTGCTTGCTAGACACACTAGACCTACACCTGGAATTATGGTCAGGGGCGCGATGTTGGATGACAGCAGGAGCACTCTCATGGTCCCACCCACATTGACTGCAGAACTGTATATCAATCTGACGATTCGGCCTGTTGGGCTGCCATTCACGAACAACATTCCAGGGGGTGTTTTACAACAGAATAACGCTCGGCCACATTCCTCTGATGTAACCCAGCATGCTCAACACAGTGTCGACATGTTGCCTTTGCCTGTTCGCTCTCCAGATCTGCCACCAATCGAGCACATATGAGACATCATCGGACTACAACCCCAGAGCCATCCACAAACAGCGTTAACAACATGCAACAGGCATGGAACTCCGCTTCACAAACAACACGACGTACAACACGTGTACAACACGACGTATGCGCGTTTGCATGCTTGCATTCAACATTCTGGCGATTCCATCGGTTATTAACGTACCAATATTTCACATTTGCAATGGTTTATCTCGCGCTTGCATTAATCTGTGATCTTGCAATGTTACCCACTTAAATGTTTTACCTACACAGATGTATTCCAAAAATTTCATTACTCTACATTAATTATTTTTTGTTGTTACGATTTTTTTCCTTCAGTGTTTATATAAATAAGTTGTAATTAATTACCGATTTATCTAATATGTCCCTTTATCAAAAGAGTGGGAGTACAGCATGCATCACCAAATTAATAATTACCCATATTTTTCAAAAGAAAACATTGTCTGTTATGAGCTGTGTAGTTTTCTGTTTGTTTGCTTTTGGCCACTTCCTCCTTTATAGTCATTTTCAACCAACCTACAAAACACACCAAACAAGGAAAGAATAAAACATGTGACTTGTATAAAATCCTATATAAAAACACACTACACAGCATAGCTGACAATTTAGCGTAAAGTACAGTCTTGTACTTACATTCAGATAACTCTAAGCAACGTGTCGTAACAGGTGTGACATACAAATCAATCAGCCAGCCCACATGTGGAACCACTTATAAACATTAACATGACCTGTATCAACTAGCGACAGAATATTTGTACAATATGTGTGGGAGAACCTCGTACAATACAACTTAAGTACATATTTAACATCCAGCTACTGAGAATCCATATTATTCCATGCGCGAATATCAGCTTATTCTCTCAGTAGGTCCACATGCAGTCTGAAGTCCAAAACATTTACTTCAACATGCAGCAAAGATATTACCGTCGACATTGTAGGTTTATATTGATACAGTATACCTATGCATTATTCATAGATCTCTGTTCATGGTGTACGGAATGGGGATAATTACAAGCTTCGTTTCTGAAATACAGCACACATAATATCGGTTGAAATGTCATCAATAACAGCCTAACAAAAGGAACATCAACTGTCTATTACATACAGTGATAAGTATGAAATACACATATAAAACCTCATTTGCTGAAGAAGTGCATGAATTCCATGCGTATTTAAGAATACCATTAAGTTCACACTGTGTCACAAAACATGAAATGTCACCACTCCAGCCAAGGACGGAAAATTAAGGAAATAAGAAAGAACTGAACATTATCAAAGCTGAATTTCTGAATTACAGTGCTCGTAATGTTGATTACAAAGTCATAGCTAAATAAACCTAGTAGCAAGAATTTCAGCTCTGTACCATATACATTGAGGAGTATAAAACCCGTATTTAAAACATTATTTGTAGCATCAGTTTCGTACAACTCCATGAAATGCACATACCTAAGAACACCAATAAGCACACATTTTTTTTACAAAACATGGAAGCGCTTAATGGTGTTTTTACATGTATGCAGTTCATGTAGCTGTACAAAATTGAAGATACAAAAGACGTTTCAAATGTGGATTTTATACTCCTCACTGAACATAATACACAGCTGATATTGATAAAAACGACATTCATTTTGCAGACACGGTTATTGACTCATTGTAAGGTTTTATTTTTTTTAATTTTTGACTCAATCACTTTTTTATGATACAGTCATAACCCGTTTCGGCCTTCACAAGGCATCTTCAGATGCAATGGGTGGCATTTGAATAACAAGTATTCATGCGTTGTTTACCTTCTAAAGCGATTTTTATTTGCTGACATTTCACTTATTTCACTCTAATTACATGAGTGGTTAGGGCGTAGCTTGTAGTAATGAAGCTAACTCATCTGTCTGTACCTGATTTAACGTTTCGTACCTATAGTTTCTTCCCCCCATGAACCATGGACCTTGCCGTTGGTGGGGAGGCTTGCGTGCCTCAGCGATACAGATAGCCGTGCCGTAGGTGCAACCACAACGGAGGGGCATCTGTTGAGAGACCAGACAAACGCGTGGTTCCTGAAGAGGGGTAGCAGCCTTTTCAGTAGTTGCTGGGGCAACAGTCTGGATGATTGACTGATCTGGCCTTGTAACACTAACCAAAACAGCCTCGCTGTGCTGGTACTGCGAACGGTTGAAATCAAGGGGAAACTACAGCCGTTATATTTCCCGAGGGCATGCAGCTTTACTGTATCGTTAATGATGATGGCGTCCCCTTGGGTAAAATATTCCGGAGGTAAAATAGTCCCCCATTCGGATCTCCGGGCGGGAACTACTCAACAGGACGTCGTTATCAGGAGAAAGAATATTGGAGTTCTACGGATCGGAGCGTGGAATGTCAGATCCTTTAATCGGACAGGTAGGTTAGAAAATTTAAAAAGGGAAATGGATAGGTTAAAGTTAGATATAGTGGGAATTAGTGAAGTTCGGTGGCAGGAGGAACAAGACTTTTGGTCAGGCGAATACAGGGCTATAAATACAAAATCAAATAGGGGTAATGCAGGAGTAGGTTTAATAATGAATAAAAAAATAGGAATGCGGGTAAGCTACTACAAACAGCATAGTGAACGCATTATTGTGGCCAAGATAGACACGAAGCCCACGCCTACTACAGTAGTACAAGTTTATATGCCAACTAGCTCTGCAGATGACGAAGAAATTGAAGAAATGTATGACGAAATAAAAGAAATTATTCAGATAGTGAAGGGAGCCGAAAATTTAATAGTCATGGGTGACTGGAATTCAGTAGTAGGAAAAGGGAGAGAAAGAAACTTACTAGGTGAATATGGATTGGGGCTAAGAAATGAAAGAGGAAGCCGCCTGGTAGAATTTTGCGCAGAGCACAACTTAATCATAGCTAACACTTGGTTCAAGAATCATTATAGAAGGTTGTATACACGGAAGAAGCCTGGAGATGCTGACAGATTTCAGATAGATTATATAAAGTAAGACCGAGATTTAGGAACCAGGATTTAAATTGTAAGACATTTCCAGGGGCAGATGTGGACTCTGACCACAATCTATTGGTTATGAACTGTAGATTAAAACTGGAGAAACTGCAAAAAGGTGTGAATTTAAGGAGATGGGACCTGGATAAACTGACTAAACCAGAGGTTGTACAGTGTTTCAGGGAGAGCGTAAGGGAACAAATGGCAGGAATGGGGGAAAGAAATACAGTAGAAGAAGAATGGGTAGCTTTGAAG